>NC_046172.1:108533630-108693835 GCF_011064425.1 Rattus rattus
AACGTCGCATGCCGGCTCCACCGTGAAAAAAGCACTCTGCACCCAAATCCCGTGGGAGGGAGAGCTAAACCTTCAGAGAGGCGGACACGCCTGGGAAAACCAGAAGAGACTGCACGCTGCACACAGTACTGACCCCAGAGGAAAACAAAAGCTATCTGGAACCCTGGTGCACGGAACCTCCCGGAAGGGGCGGCGTGAGATCTTCCTGGCTGCTGAGGCCGTGGAGAGCTCATAGGCAACACCCCCCACAGCAAACTTGAGCCTGGGGACCACAGGTAAGACAAACTTTTCTGCTACAAAAACGACTTGCCTGGTGAACTCAAGACACAGGCTCACAGGAAACAGCTGAAGACCTGTAGAGAAGAAAAACTACGCTACGAAAAGCAGAACACCTGTCCCTATAACTGGCTGAAAGAAACAGGAAAACAGGTCTACAGCACTCCTGAGACACAGGCTTATAAGACAGTCTAGCCACTGTCAGAAATAGCAGAACAAAGTAACACTAGAGATAATCTGATGGCGAGAGGCAAGCGCAGGAACCCAAGCAACAGAAACCAAGACTACATGGCATCATCGGAGCCCACCTCCCACCAAAGCAAACATGGAATATCCAAACACACCAGAAAAGCAAGATCTAGATTCAAAATCATATTTATCATGATGTTGAGAACTTCAAGAAAGACATGAAGAACTCCTTTAGAGAAAAAGAAGAAACTACAGAGAGGAATCGCAAAAAATGCAAAAGAATTCCAGGAAAACATAAATAAACAAGTAGAAGCCCAAAGAGAGGAGACACAAAAATCCCTGAAAGAATTACAGGAAAACACAATCAAACAGTGGAAGGAATTAAAATGGAAATAGAAGCAAATCAAGAAAGAACACATGGAAACAACCCTGGATATAGAAAACCAAAAGAAGAGACAAGGAGCTGTAGATACAAGCTTCACCAACAGAATACAAGAGATGGAAGAGAGAATCTCAGGAGCAGAAGATTCCATAGAAATCATTGACTAACTGTCAAAGATAATGTAAAGCGGAAAAGCTACTGGTCCAAAACATACAGGAAATCCAGGACTCAATGAGAAGATCAAACCTAAGGATAATAGGTATAGAAGAGAGTGAAGACTCCCAGCTCAAAGGACCAGTACATATCTTCAACAAAATCATAGAAGAAAACTTCCCTAACCTAAAAAAAAGAGATACCCATAGGCATACAAGAAGCCTACAGAACTCCAAATAGATTGGACCAGACAAGAAACACCTCCCGCCACATAATAGTCAAAACACCAAACGCACAAAATAAAGAAAGAATATTAAAAGCAGTAAGGGAAAAGGTCAAGTAACATATAAAGGCAGACCTATCAGAATCACACCAGACTTTTCACAGAAACTAAGAAGGCCAGAAGATCCTGGACTGATGTCATACAGACCCTAAGAGAACACAAATGCCAGCCCAGGTTACTGTATCCTGCAAAACTCAATCAATATAGATGGAGAAACCAAGATATTCCATGACAAACCAAATTTACACAATATCTTTCTACAAATCCAGCACTACAAAGGATAATAAATGGTAAAGCCCAACATAAGGAGGCAAGCTATACCCTAGAAGAAGCAAGAAACTAATCGCCTTGGCAACAAAACAAAGAGAAGAAAAGCACACAAACATAACCTCACATCCAAATATGAATACAACAGGAAGCAATAATCACTATTCCTTAATATCTCTCAACATCAATGGCCTCAACTCCCCAAAAAAAGACATAGATTAACAAACTGGATACGCAACGAGGACCCTGCATTCTGCTGCCTACAGGAAAAACACCTCAGAGACAAAGACAGACACTACCTCAGAGTGAAAGGCTGGAAAACAACTTTCCAAGCAAATGGTCAGAAGAAGAAAGCTGAGTAGCCATTCTAATATCAGATAAAATCAATTTCAACTAAAAGTCATCAAAAAAAAAGATAAGGAAGGACACTTCATATTCATCAAAGGAAAAATCCACCAAGATGAACTCTCAATCCTAAATATCTATGCCCCAAATACAAGGGCACCTACATGTAAAAAAAAGAAACCTTACTAAAGCTCAAACACACATTGCACCCCACACAATAATAGTAGGAGATTTCAACACCCCACTCTCATCAATGGACAGATCATGGAAACAGAAATTAAACAGAGACGAGACAGACTAAGAGAAGTCATGAGCCAAATGGACTTAACGGATATTTATAGAACATTCTATCCTAAAGCAAAAGAATATACCTTCTTCTCAGCTCCTCATGGTACTTTCTCCAAAATTGACCATATAATTGGTCAAAAAATGGGCCTCAACAGGTACAGAAAGATAGAAATAATCCCACCATGTAAGCCATCGGACCACCACGGCCTAAAGCTGGTCTTCAATAACAATAAGGGAAGAATGCCCACATATATGGAAATTGAACAATGCTCTACTCAATGATAACCTTGTCAAGGAAGAAATAATGAAAGAAATTAAAGACTTTTTAGAATTTAATGAAAATGAAGATACAACATACCCAAACTTATGGGACACAATGAAAGCTGTGCTAAGAGGAAAACTCATAGCGCTAAGTGCCTGCAGAAAGAAACAGGAAAGAGCATATGTCAGCAGCTTGACAGCACACCCAAAAGCTCTAGAACAAAAAGAAGCAAATACACCCAGGAGGAGTAGAAGGCAGGAAATAATCAAACTCAGAGCCGAAATCAATCAAGTAGAAACAAAAAGGACCATAGAAAGAATCAACAGAACCAAAAGTTGGTTCTTTGAGAAAATCAACAAGATAGATAAACCCCTTGGCCAGACTAACGAGAGGACACAGAGAGTGTGTCCAAATTAACAAAATCAGAAATGAAAAGGGAGACATAACTACAGATTCAGAGGAAATTCAAAAATCATCAGATCTTACTATAAAAGCCTATATTCAACAAAACTTGAAAATCTGCAGGAAATGGACAATTTCCTAGACAGATACCAGGTACCGAAGTTAAATCAGGAACAGATAAACCGCTTAAAACAACCCCATAACTCCTAAGGAAATAGAAGCAGTCATTAAAGGTCTCCCAACCAAAAAGAGCCCAGGTCCAGATGGGTTTAGTGCAGAATTCTATCAGACCTTCATAGAAGACCTCGTACCAATATTATCCAAACTATTCCACAAAATTGAAACAGATGGAGCACTACCAAATTCCTTCTATGAAGCCACAATTACTCTTATACCTAAACCACACAAAGACCCAACAAAGAAAGAGAACTTCAGACCAATTTCCCTTATGAATATCGATGCAAAAATACTCAATAAAATTCTGGCAAACCGAATCCAAGAGCACATCAAAACAATCATTCACCATGATCAAGTAGGCTTCATCCCAGGCATGCAGGATGGTTCAATATCGAAAACCATCAACGTGATCCATTATATAAACAAACTGAAAGAACAAAACCACATGATCATTTCATTAGATGCTGAGAAAGCATTTGACAAAATTCAACACCCCTTCATGATAAAAGTCCTGGAAAGAATAGGAATTCAAGGCCCATACCTAAACATAGTAAAAGCCATATACAGCAAACCAGTTGCTAACATTAAACTAAATGGAAAGAAACGAAGCAATCCCACTAAAATCAGGGACTAGACAAGGCTGCCCACTCTCTCCCTACTTATTCAATATAGTTCTTGAAGTTCTAGCCAGAGCAATCAGACAACAAAAGGAGGTCAAGGGGATACAGATCGAAAAGAAGAAGTCAAAATATCACTATTTGCAGATGATGTGATAGTATATTTAAGTGATCCCAAAAGTTCCACCAGAGAACTACTAAAGCTGATAAACAACTTCAGCAAAGTGGCTGGGTATAAAATTAACTCAAATAAATCAGTAGCCTTCCTCTACACAAAAGAGAAACAAGCCGAGAAAGAAATTAGGGAAACGACACCCTTCATAATAGATCCAAATAATATAAAGTACCTCGGTGTAACTTTAACCAAGCAAGTGAAAGATCTGTACGATAAGAACTTCAAGACTCTGAAGAAAGAAATTGAAGAAGATCTCAGAAGATGGAAAGATCTCCCATGCTCATGGATTGGCAGGATTAATATAGTAAAAATGGCCATTCTACCAAAAGCGATCTACAGATTCAATGCAATCCCCATCAAAATACCAATCCAATTCTTCAAAGAGTTGGACAGAACAATTTGCAAATTCATCTGGAATAACAAAAAACCCAGGATAGCTAAAACTATCCTCAACAATAAAAGGACTTCAGGGGGAATCACTGTCCCAGATCTCAAGCAGTATTACAGAGCAATAGTGATAAAAACTGCATGGTATTGGTACAGAGACAGACAGATAGACCAATGGAACAGAATTGAAGACCCAGAAATGAACCCACACACCTATGGGCACTTGATTTTTTGACAAAGGAGCCAAAACCATCCAATGGAAAAAGATAGCATTTTCAGCAAATGGTGCTGGTTCAACTGGAGGTCAACATGTAGAAGAATGCAGATCGATCCATGCTTATCACCCTGTACAAAGCTTAAGTCCAAGTGGATCAAGGACCTCCACATCAAACCAGATACCTCAAACTAATAGAAGAAAAACTAGGGAAGCATTTGGAACACATAGGCACTGGAAAAAATTTCCTGAACAAAACACCCATGGCTTATGCTCTAAGATCAAGAATCGACAAATGGGATCTCATAAAACTGCAAAGCTTCTGTAAGGCAAAGGACACTGTGGTTAGGACAAAACGGCAACCAACAGATTGGGAAAAGATCTTTACCAATCCTACAACAGATAGAGGGCTTATATCCAAAATATACAAAGAACTGAAGAAGTTAGACAGCAGGGAGGCAAATAACCCTATTAAAAAATGGGGTTCAGAGCTAAACAGAGAATTCACAGCTGAGGAATGCCGAATGGCTGAGAAACACCTAAAGAAATGTTCAACATCGTTAGTCATCAGGGAAATGCAAATCAAAACAACCCTGAGATTTCACCTCACACCAGTGAGAATGGCTAAGATCAAAAACTCAGGTGACAGCAAATGCTGGCGAGGATGTGGAGAAAGGGGAACACTCCTCCATTGTTGGTGGGGTTGCAGACTGCTACAACCATTCTGGAAATCAGTCTGGAGGTTCCTCAGAAAATTGGACATTGAACTGCCTGAGGATCCAGCTATACCTCTCCTGGGCATATACCCAAAAGATGCCCCAACATATAAAAAAGACACGTGCTCCACTATGTTCATCGCAGCCTTATTTATAATAGCCAGAAGCTGGAAAGAACCCAGATGCCCTTCAACAGAGGAATGGATACAGAAAAAGTGGTACATCTACACAATGGAATATTACTCAACTATCAAAAACAATGACTTTGTGAAATTCGTAGGCAAATGGTTGGAACTGGAAACTATCATCCTGAGTGAGCTAACCCAATCACAGAAAGACATACATGGTATGTACTCATTGATAAGTGGCTATTAGCCCAAATGCTTGAATTACCCTAGATGCCTAGAACAAATGAAACTCAAGACGGATGATCAAAATGTGAATGCAGATCGCTCATGAGAGAGACTTACAGCCAGAATACAGCAAATACAGAGGCGTATGCCAGCAGGAAACCACTGAACTGAGAACAGGACCCCTGTTGAAGGAATCAGAGAAAGAACTGGAAGAGCTTGAAGGAGCTCGAGACCCCATATATACAGCAATGCCAACCAACCAGAGCTTCCAGGGACTAAGCCACTACCCAAAGACTATACATGGACTGACCCTGGACTCTGACCTCGTAGGTTGCAATGAATATCCTAGTAAGAGCACCAGTGGAAGGGGAAGCCCTGGGTCCTGCTAAGACTGAACCCCTAGTGAACTAGACTGTTGGGGAGAGGGCAGCAATGGGGGGAGGGTAGGGAGGGGAACACCCATAAGGAAGGGGAGGGGGGGGGGGGATGTTTGCCCGGAAACCGGGAAAGGGAATAACATTCGAAATGTATATAAGAAATACTCAAGTTAATAAAAAAAAAAAATAAAAAAAAAAAAAAAAAAAAAAAAGAAAGACATACATGGTATGTACTCATTGATAAGTGGCTATTAGCCCAAATGCTTGAGTTACCCTAGATGCCTAGAACAAATGAAACTCAAGGACGGATGATCAAATGTGAGTGCAGATCGCTCATGCGAGAGACACAGCCAGAATACAGCAAATACAGAGGCGTATGCCAGCAGGAAACCACTGAACTGAGAACGGGACCCCTGTTGAAGGAATCAGAGAAAGAACTGGAAGAGCTTGAAGGAGCTCGAGACCCCATATGTACAGCAATGCCAACCAACCAGAGCTTCCAGGGATAAGCCACTACCCAAAAGACTATACATGGACTGACCCTGGACTCTGACCCTCAGAGGTTGCAATGAATATCCTAGTAAGAGCACCAGTGGAAGGGGAAGCCCTGGGTTCTGCTAAGACTGAACCCCTAGTGAACTAGACTGTTCGGGAGAGGGCAGCAATGGGGGGAGGGTTGGGAGGGGAACACCCATAAGGAAGGGGAGGGGGGAGGGGGATGTTTGCCCGGAAACCGGGAAAGGGAATAACATTCGAAATGTATATAAGAAATACTCAAGTTAATAATAAAAAAAAAAAAAGAATATGGAGAGAATAAAAAAAAATGGGATACAGATTTAAACACAATTCTCAAGTAGAAGAAATATTTAAAGAGATGTTCAAAATCCTCAGCCATCAGCAAAATGCAAATAAAAACTACATTGAGATTGTTATCTTATAATGGTCAGAATGACTAAGATCAAATAAAAAATACAACAAACAAGCAAACAAAACACTATAAAAAGTGACAGGTCATGGAGAATGTATGGAGCAAGGGGAGCATTTCCTCATTGCCAGTAGAAGTGAAAATTTGTGCAGCCACTATGAAAATTAAAATGTTTCTATCTTGGGAATTTCCCAATTGCAATTCCATTTATCTCAAGAATCAGTTACACTAATCCTGGACATATACCTGCAGAATATTCCAACCTACCACAAGAACACTTGCTCATACGTAACAACTTTCTTCATAATAGTCAGAAAGTGGAAAACATCTAAGTGTCCCTCCACTGAAGAATGAATAAAGACAAAGTGGTACATCCATACAATGAAGTATTACTCAGTTGTGTTTTTTTTTAAGAAATGGCATCATGAAATTTGTATGCAAATGGAAGTAAGCAAAAAAAATCATTAGGACTGCCTAAAGCCAGACATGGAAAGACAAACATGGTATATACTCATTTATAAGTGGATATTAGCTCTAAAGTAAAGAAAAAAATCAGGCTTCAATCCCAGATCCAGAGAGGCTGTGTAACAAGGAGCACTGAAGGTGGTGACGGGAGGAGAATTTCCCCTTCGGAAGGGAAAATAGAACAGATTTCATGGACCAATATGGGCACGTGAGGTTGGGAACAGGGTGATTAGGTGAAGGGGGAAGATAGAGGGAGAGAGAATGAAGAGACACAACTGGAATTGTTATGGCACCTCAGAGATGAACTAGAAATCTAGTGCAATTGAAACTCCCAGGAATCTGACTGTGACCCTAGCTAAGACTCCTAATAATAGGGGATATAGAGTCTGAACAGGTCATCTCCTGTAAGCAGGCAAGGCTTCCAGAACTGTGATTAGGACACCAATCCTGTCACAAAACCATTGACCTAAAGTCTATCCTGCCCTGTCAGATATGGTGTAGAAAAGGAAACACATAACTTATGGGAGTGTCCGACAAATTTGTTGTCTAATTTGAGGCCCATGTCAGAAAAGGGAATACATGTTGGACATTGCCTACATGCCCAGGAACTAGAGGCTAGATATTCCAGAAAACTAGGATAGAAAAAATATGAAATGATTCCTAACAATATCCTCCTATTCTTGTTGATTGGTGCCAACCCAATAGTCATCAGAGAGTCTTCCTTCACCGGATGATGAGAGCAGATACACAGACACACAACCAAAATTTTGGTGGAAAAAAGAGCCCAAATTGGAAGTCTCTGTCAGGCCCCTCCCCTTGGAACTTGTGGAACTCTGCTGAAGGCAGAGAGTGTGGTGACAATAGTAGGAGCCAGAGTGGTCAAGGAGACCAGAAGAACAAGGACCACAGAATCAACTAAGCAAGGCTCCTAGATGCTCAAGGAGACTCAAGTGGAAATCATGAAGCCTGCAGGAAGCTCTATGTATATATGTTGTCGTTGTTTAACTAGGGGATTTGGTGGGACACTTATCAGTGAAAGTGTGGATGTCTCTGACTCTTTTGCTTGCTCTTAGGACATTTTATCTCCTAATTGATTGTCTATTTCAGGCTTGATTTGAGGGATTCTACCTATTCATATTGTAACTTGTTGGACCTTGCTATGCCTTGGAGGTTTACTCATTTTTAAAGAAAAAAAAAAGGTGTGGGTCTGAAGGAAAGGGGAGGTGGGAAGGAGAACTAGGGAAGTAGAGGAAGGGGAAATTGGAGTTGAGGTGTATTTTATGAAAAAAAGAATTCAAGAAAAAGAATAATCAAAATATTGTAGACTGACATTTTTCAAAAACACATTTATGAAAAGTCTAAGTGATAATAAAGTCAACCATGCTGTGCATTAAACCCAAGTAAGGGTCATTTCAGGAGAGAAAATTTGATTTATTATTGTAAAAGTTAGAGCCAGAACAATCTCATCATCAAGTGGGGGAGCTGAGCACCAAATCCTACCACTAAGGAATGATTGGTATTTGATAACTGTTGGGATGGGGAAAGTCAGTTTTCTTTAATCGTGTGACCTCTGGTAGATCAACTACATATGATGAAGTTTCTACTCCCCACGATTCTTTAAGTAACACAAACTGGACTTGATGGGGGGAAATTAATGATAAATTTCAAACATGGGTATGTAGAGATCTGAAGACTGGTTTGAATTTGAGTAGAATTGGGTAGAGGGAAAATGTGGTCTAAATAAATTGAAATCTCAATAGAATTAATAAAATTATTACTTAAAACTCTTCAGGCAATAGAACAATACTAACAAAATAAAGGACAGCAATCATATGACAATTACAAAAGTGATACTAACTGTGAGATAAAGACACAGCTCACTGTACTTATTTGCCTAGTCAATGTTCAACATTCAGTAATAACAAAAAGAAAAGAAAATAGATACAAACAACAGAATCTGGTGCAATGTGGCACATCAAAGAACTAACTTGACAAACCATGTACTGTACTCTTTACCAATGTCTGAAACAAAGAATACTCATTTATAGTGTTAGATGTAGTAGTTAGATATAATAGTAACAGGTAAGTAACCTCATCATGGGCATTAGGTTTTGTAACAGCATTTGGAAAAGTTTCTATTCACTTTGAGTCATAACAAAGATGAAATGAACACATAGCTGTGCAAAGGCAATGATTTGTAGTAGGTTGTTGAAAATGATACATATATGAGGATTGTATTTATATTATTGCCATCTGATTCAAACTATCCAATATTGCCTTATTTCCTCTCAAATTTATGATGCCATCTCCTTTACGTTTTAGTGTTACATATTTATATGTGTGTGTAAAACAATTACACACACACACAAATATATATGCATATATACACCAAGTACTCTGTCAATTTAGTATTGCATAAATAGTATATACATTAGTATACAATTAGTATATACATGTTTAATGCTGTCCTTTTGAGATTGTATAACATATCAGAGAGATTTTCCATTTCATTCACTCGGAAGAAGTAATTGATTATATCTGTTCATCTAGGACTTGGGCCTTATGAAATTTCCCATATCAATGATAGCATGTCAAGTAATGCTGTCATGATGTATGTTTTATTTCAAGCCTCAGGGGACTGCATTACAGCTGCATCAATTGGAGTTGTCATGCCACAGTTCCATATTCTCTCTGTGTGGAAGCTGTGGATCTCTGTTGTAGTCTGACCATCTGCTGCAAAAATAAAAATAAGCTTCTCTAATAAGTTATGAAAGCTATACTTATCCATGCGTGCAAGTGTACACATTTAGAGTATAGTAAAAATTATATTGGAAATTGTCAGTAGTATGTTTTCCTTTAAGATCTATGACCTCTGTAGGCATGAGTAGTTAGCTGATTTACAGGGTTTAACACAGTAAATATTTGTATTACTATTATGCTTAAACAAATTCATTACAACTTTGATTATATGAGAAATTGACTAATACTTTATCCTCCAAAGCATACTTCTGTGAATTATTTTAATAATTTATACTCAGATATCATAATACCATTTATACTTTGAAAGGCCTTTATTTAAAACCTATTTTTCTGTGATATTTACATTTTTCTTTGTAGTTCCTCAAATGTGATGAAGTTAATGAATCTAATATCATACTTTTATTGTTCTGTTGGGTACATAACCACTTTCTATGTAAAATCTCAGTTATATAGCTTTTGTAGTTTGTATTTTCATTTTCTATAAGCTAAATAAAGGTCAATTTAAGAGCCAATGAAAGCATTTGTACATAATTTCTAAGTCTTGTTATACGATTAGTTGCTCATATTTTATATTCCGTTCTTATTCTAATTCAGAAATGACCTTTGTAATTTTTTAAAATCTTTGTTTTCTTTAACTTCACATTTCAGAAATTATAATTTTTTAAAACTATTGAAAGAAATGACATAGATAAGGAATAACACTTCTATTCAATAATGAAAATCATATAAACCCAAGTATAGTTTCAATAATTGAGCGTACTAAATATACTTATGAAATAGTCCCAAGAATGCTATGGTGAAGTGATGACTAAATCTAATGGAACATGATAAACTATGTTCGCAATTTGTTTTTGTGAATAAGCCACTTAATGACATTACACAACAGGAGCTGTGTTTACTGTTCTGGCAGAATTACCAATGTAGTTTCCACCTAAAGCCACATCTAAAAACCTAAATGATGTTTCACTGAGTAATTATGGAACTTTGAAGGATAACATGTTAAAAATGAAAAGGCTCTTGCTTCTGTGTTATTGTATGTTGGAGATAAGCGATATGTGTTTTGATTTTACAGGGCTTTATAGTTATGAGACTGTCTTGAGTCAAATAATAGATCATGGACTTTATTTTTTATTGGTTATTTATTTACATTTCAAATCTTATCCCCTTCCCAGTTTTTACTGCCCAAACCCTATTATCTCCCCTATCACCCTGCTTCTATGAGGGTGCTCCCCTACCCACCCATTCCCCACTCAGCGCCCTAGCATTCCCCTAGGCTGAGTCACTGAGCCTTCACAAGACCAAGGGGGTTCTCCTCCCATTGATACCACATAAGGCAATCCTCTGCTACATATGCAACTGAAGCTATGAGTCCCTGGGAGCTTTTGGGGGTGGGAGAGCTGGTTGGTTGATATTGTTGTTCATTCTATGCAGTTGCAAATCCCTTCAGCTCCTTCAGGCCTTTCCTGATTTCTCCACTGTGGTTCCAGCACTCAGTCTGATGGTTGGTTGCATGCCTCCTCATCAGTATTGGTCAGGTTCTGGCAGAGCTTCTCAGGGGTCAGCTATACCTGCCTCCTGCCAGAAAGCTGTGATGCTATAGAAACCTTTTATGTTGGACTTAATGCCGTTTACATTTTCATACTGCTACAAGCCTATGGGGTGCAGGAAGTGGAATATGGTGGATTGAATGAGAATAGCCCCATAGGCTATTATATTTGAATGCTTAGTTATAAGGAAGTAGAATTGTTTGGAATGGATAGACTGATTAACAGATATGTAAATTTTTGGAGTAGGTGTGGTCTTGTTGGGACAAGTGTCACTGAGGGTGGACTTTTAAGTTTAATTAGCACACACAAGGCCATGTCTGTTTGTCTGTCTCTGACTCTCTGTGTCTCTGTCTGTCTGTGTCTCTTTGTCTATGTTTATGTCTCCCTCTCTCTGTCTCCTGCCTCCAGATCAGCATATAAAACTCTCAGCTATTGCCCCTTCATCCATGTGCTTCCAATCATAAGGATAATAGATTAAGACTAAAACTTTAACAAGTCTTCAGTTAAATGCTTTCTTTTATAAGAGTTCCTTTTCACAGCAATAGAACACTGACTATGACAGTAATGGGGATGCAAACTCATGTCCACATTCTTGTTTGCTGAATACTTTACCAGTTGTGTCACCTCTACAGCATGCTAGGGCATCTTTAAGTTTTTTTAAACAGTTCGTTGAAGATGAGAAAGATGAAGCTTTATGCTTAGATAACAGTGATTTTGGTATTTTACACAATTAGATACTAATTCACGTTTTGAAATGAATAAAATGAATAACATTACTGATCTAGTGTTACTGAAAATGAATAAAAATAGTTATAATCTTAATAAACCTTTGAGTTAAACACTACCATAATTTCTAACATGTCAGATGACACTAAAGGCATCATGATTTCAGTTCAATAAAACATCTTTCAAAGGTTAAAAATATAAGTATAATTATAATTGATGGTGAAGTTAATTTTTTAAATTATCAAAATTGCCTAATGAAAGACATTTCATTTCTAATTGAAATAACAGAAATAAAACGCTGAATGATTTCTATTCTTGATGGTAAGCTTTGTTGTTATATCAAATACATTATTTTATTATTTCATACTGTATAAATAATTAAAAATAAGTTTTATACATCCATGGATATCTATACCATTTATAATGGCTACTATTTATCAAAAAACAGAAATTAGGTTTGTGAAGTGCTAGGGTATTGGTACCTAATAATAAGAAATGGCATGGCTACCATTGAAAACAGTACACTGTTTCCTCAACACATTAAATTGAAATTTCCATAGAAGCCAGTACCTCATTACTATGGATATATGCAAGATGAATCAAATCAGAAAATATCATTTATTTACCAACTCTTGGTTGTTAGCAGGATAATTTATAATAGTCAAGGTCTATAATGAAAGGGTCTTAGATTCTAGCTAAGGACAAGTAGATAAAAAGTATTTTGTATTTGTATCATGAATTATTCTGCATTGGAAGGGACAGAAATATTGTCCCAAAAATGAAACATGGTCAAAACTCGAAGGCTCTATGCCCATTTAGCTTTTTTCAGTCGAAAAGCAAACCACATGAAGATGGATTCTTTGTAACTCCTCTGATAGAAAATGACTAGAGCAAAAAGGTACAGAGGGGAAAAAGGTAGAATAGTGAATTCAAGGGTAGGGGAAAGAAAAAAGTGAAGGTATTGTGTTTAGTGGATATTGAATTCCAGGTTTGCAAGAGTTTTTTGAAAATTGTTTACAAAGCAGTGTGAAAATATTTAATACCCCTGAGCTAAAACCTTATAATTACTTTACTATTATCAAACACTTCAGAATCTATGATCCTTAATAAATTATTTAAGGCAACCTTATGTTGCCTTATTTCCATATTTTTAGGGAGCCATATTTCCAGGCTAGCATGACATGATGATCCATAAACTGTACTTTACGTCTGTTTTTCTATTTTTTTTAGAAAATGACTTTAAATGCTTCTTTGCAAAGTTTTAAACAATGAAGAAAAACAAATGATTGTTTAATCTTTGTATTAGGCTATCCATAAGTCAATACCATCAGTTTAGGTTGATCTCAAAACGGAAGCCCAGAAAATGCCAGGCACATAATTTTGGAACTAAGGGAACAGAACTGATCTGAGTTCAAAGTCAGCAAAGATTATATAGTGAGTTACAGTTCAGATAGATGGAAATGCATGGGGGAATATGATTCTATTTTTAAAAATGTCCTTTCTATACAATTGTTAAGGAATGCATTTATTAAACAAAATAAGATCTAGTTCTTTGTCCTGTAAGGTATAATTTTAAATGGCGAAATATTACACTAAGCCCTCTTCTTCTGGATAAGAAAAAAACAGAAATGAACTATTTCTGAGCTGTAGGGGTATTTTATTTGATAAATATACTAGAAGCCCTTACAGTTTTCCCTCTCCATAAATGGATCCAAATTTGTCATTTAGGTGTAACATAAAAGGCATTCTATGTTAAAAATTTAAGTCAACATGAAACATTGATGCCTCAGTTTGAAGAAGAGAGAAACAATAATGGCATTAGAAAAGGTGAGAATAACACCATTATTCTCACTGACACCTTCATTGTGTTTGCGTTAGTGAATTCTCCCTCCAAAATTGGGGAAAACAATCATCATTTTAAAGGAAGACATCATCAACACTTAGTTTTCATTTTGTCCAAACGTGGAATTACCTATATTATGCAAACAATGCAACAAATAAAAATGTGATTATTTTAAGCTAATTTAAAACGCAGTGACAGTTGACACATTTATGTTCTTTGGGTTAATGTGATTGCAAATGAAATTAGTTAATAGCAAACAAAGATGAAATATTGTTTCTAGGAAGTTGAGGTAGTGTTGCCTACTCATTAAATGGGCATTTGTTTGACCTTCAAACAAGTTACTAATCCCCTATATTCGGCATGATGTGGTTTATAAGCATTTCAATATGCAGACATATAAAAGTACATTTTCATTGAGGTTGAAAAAAAGCTCTAGGATATTTTGTATACACTAAATTTTTTTTTAGTTAGCAACTCTATGGGTGATGATCCTAGCACATATGTTTCTAACATTATCCACTCTTAGATTCATTTGTTATGAAATTAGCATGTACTTCACATTTTACAAAGACTGATCTTAAAAATCTCCAAATGGATATATTGTCTATACATCTCCAGGCCTCACATTGTACTTCAAACCAATATTGACTGCCTACCACTATCCAGAATAATTCAAGCATTTGATCATTTGGGAAAACTCCATGAGCACATCTGGGAAGATATAATTACTCCCCAAATACTCTTTTTATACTCTTAATTAAATATTTAACTTTATTTTAAAATTAGTGAAATTTTGTGATTGATAAATTATTTCTTGTTTTTCTTCTTCCTTTTGGGGGGTACCAGAATTTTATCAACTTTCTTGTTTAATTTTGTTTAAGTTAACTTGAAAAGAATCAAATAAAATGGTTGGTCTGGATCAAGGCTTCAGCATCTGATTTGGAAAATGTGTGTAATTCAATATCTGGATAAGCTGGTAGAAGGAGAGAAACCACTATATAAAGTTTTGCATTTTGTTCTCATCCCTCTTTCATGTGTGCTGTGATACATATGCACCTGTGTGTACACGTACACACACATGTACATATGCACAGCAATAATAAAAATAACAATAATACATCACCCTAGTTGTTAACTCAGATGAATATTAACTGAGAGGGACAGCTGGAACAAAAAATCTGAAATAAAATGGGCTTACATAACAATTTATAGGAAATATTGTCAAAGTAGCAACTGCATTCATTAGTATACATTATAAACACACACACACACACACACATATATATATATATACATATACATATATGTACAAAATATTTTAAGTGGTGGATATTGAATTGTTGCCTGAATTCATCTGTAATTATTGGAAATGTTTTTATCCTTTTATTTTATATCTAGTTTTCGAAATTGGGGATAAACTATTTTAATTCAAGTAAAAATGCATATTACTCTAGCAGAATTGACTGAAACTTAGGAATATAATTAATATCAAAGTAATGCCTATGTCCATTAGCCAATATATTAGGTTGTAGAGAGTTTAGCAATAAATTATTAGTCTTGGAGAATTTGGGAAACCCACAACTATGGTTATTCATAAGGAGAATGCCATCAATGGGACTCAAATCCATGATTTTTATGGTTTTAAAACAACATATTTCATTTCATTTTGATGTACCAATCCAATATTATACTTAAGTAACAAGAAAATAAGACTATCATTTATCTGTCCTATCCACATTATTCGATACTATGAATCAGCACGACACTAGCAAGGGCCCTGTTTTATAGTGTTCACCTTCCCACCTTGCTCCATTTTGAGTATTAAACATTGACTAATATTTTCTCAACATCATTCATGAACTTGGCCTAAAAAAAAAGGGACCTTTAATATCAGCTATTCAGGTTTTAAGGCAGAAGGACTGCAATATCAAGGACTGTTCAGTTCAAAGCTAACCTAGGCAATCTAATGAGATCTTTCTTAGACATAAGAAGTAAGTATAGGTCTTGCAGATGGAACTCAGTGATAAAACACTTCCCTAGCAAGTGCAAGACTCTGGCTTTAATGCCCAGGATCGCAAATTTACAACCACAGCAATATTACTATTATTCATGACAGGAATTGTTCTTTTTGTCATTTTACTGGATACTTTAGTATTACATATATTCAGTCTATTATTCGAGGTGTCAGACTGACAATATTCTCATTCAATGCGGGGCAAAAGTGTTTATAAGACACTCATGTGGTTATTCGGTCACAATCTGGTGAATGTAATAATAACAATAATGAAAAAATTATCAAGAACGCTTGAATAAGGTTTTTTTTTCTATGTAAGTGAAGTCACAGAATTATAATTAGGAAAAAGACCAGAAAGAACCTATTAAGCAAAAAAATTTCCTCTATAAAATAAAGAACATTTAGGGAGCTCTGTTTCCTATGAAGATGTTTAATTTGTGGCACTCTTACTCCTGCAAATACTGATTTGTATTTCCTTCCACTGATGTCAGACTCTAAGGCTGGATAGATGGATAGATGTCTATAGGTTTTCAAAAGAGCAAGTAGCTAGAAATATTTCTAGGCAGCCTTTTATTTATTTTTTTAGCATGAGGTTTATTTTGCTCATTTTTTTTTCCATCTTTATAAAATTGGGTATTTCTTTTTTTTTTTTTTTTGGTTCTTTTTTTTTTTTTTTGGGGCTGGGGGCCGAACCCAGGGCCTTGCCCTTCCTGGGTAAGCGCCCTACCCCTGCGCTAAATCCCCAGCCCAAATTGGGTATTTCTTATTTACATTTCAAATGTTATTCCCTTTCCTGGTTTCCATGCCAACATCCCCCTAACCTCTCCCCCTCCCCTTCTATGTGGATGTTCCCCTCCCAATCCTACCCCCATTACTACCCTCGCCTCAAGAATCCCATTCACTGGGAGTCCAGCCTTAGCAGGAACAAGGGCTTCCCCTTCCACTGGTGCTCTTACTAGGCTATTCATTGCTACCTATGCGGTTGGAGTCCAGGGTCAGTCCATGTATAGTCTTTAGGTAGTGGCTTAGTCCCTGGAAGCTCTGGTTGCTTGGCATTGTTGTACATATGGGGTCACGAGCCCCTTCAAGCTCTTCCAGTTCTTTCTCTGATTCCTTCAACGGGAATCCCATTCTCAGTTCAGTGATTTGCTGCTGGCATTTGTCTAGGCAGCCTTTTGAGATGATTTAAAAGCAATGTCCCTGAAAGGAAACGCCTGTGGTCTGTACTATCTCTATTCTGCCTTTCCTATTAGTACATGATGTTCTTGATGCACGAACTCTGTCCCTGAGCTGCTTACATGAGGACAAGCTTAATGCACCTAGGTTACGTACTTGCAGCAATTGCAAAGCTCTCAGAAAAACTTCCAGCAGTGCCTGGTGAATTGTTTTTCAGAAACATTTCTAAATTAGTAATGAATCGACTGTTTTTGACAACTGGTTCAACATTAACTATAGGCAGACTAAATCAGCCTCTGGATAATTCAATTTTGTTTGCCATTAATGCTTAAATTAAATATTTCACATGTATTTTTTGCCAGATGAGGCACTTTAGTTTCTTTTTCATTGGCTGATGTGGTGTGTGTGTGTGTGTGTGTGTGTGTGTGTGTGTGTGTGTGTGTGGTGTGTTTGTGTGTGTGGTGTGTTTGTGTGATGTTTCTGTGTGTGTGTGTGTGTATGTGGTGTGTAAGTGTATGGGGTCTGTGTGTCTGTGTGTGTGCAACGTATGTGTGTCATGAATGTGTGTGTGTGGTTTGTGTGTGTGTGGTGTGTTTGTGTGTGTGTATGTGGTGTGTTTGTGTGTGTGTGTGTGTTTGTGTGTGTGTGTGGTGTGTTTGTGTGTGTGTGGTGTGTTTGTGTGTGTTTTGTGTGTGTGTGTGGTGTGTTTGTGTGTGTGTGTGTGTGTGGTGGGGTGTTTGTGTGTGTGTGTGTGTGTGTTTGTGTGTGTGGTGTATTTGTGTGTGGTGTGTTTGTGTTTGTGTGTGTGTGGTGTGTGAGAGTGTATGGGGTCTGTTTGTCTGTGTGTGTGCGATGTATGTGTGCCATGTGTGTGTGTGTGTGTGTGTGCAGTGAATTTGTGCACAAGCGTGTGTGTGGTGTTTGCACAATGTGTATGGTGTGTGTGTATGAGTGTGCTGTGGCATGCTAATGTATGTGGAGGCCAGAGCAAGACATTTGGTGACTTCCTCTATTGCTGTGCTTGGAATCAGAGCCTAGCCTTTGTGAATAGGCTGGCCAGCATGACCTTAGGACCTGTCTATTTCTGACCCCCATCTACAGAATTATACAATCAACCATGTGCCTGGATTTCCCTGTAAATGCTAAGGTTCCAAACGCGAGTCCTCATACTTGCATAGCAGCATTTTTATGTACTCAGCCAAATCCTCAGACCCTCAGTGGGTATGTCTCTTTCAAATATATTTTCTTCCAACTTAAAAAAAAAAGAAATTAATTCATTTCAAAGGGTGAAGCCGAGGAGTGTAAACATTTATATATATCGGCTGAGAACTCTGGGGGGATGGAGAACCAGTTTTCTTCAGGGCTAAGGCTCCTGCTAGGTGGCCTATGCTCCAGTAGCAAGGCTTCTCAACCTTCTTAACCTTGTGACCCTTTAATATAGTTCCTCATGTTGTGGTGACCCCCCAACCATAAAACTATTTCATTGCTCCTTCATAACTTCTATTATTTTAGTGTTGTGAACAGTAATGCAAATATGTACTATGTGACCCTCCCCCTCTCCAAAAGAGGTTGGTACCCAAGGTTCAGACCCATTATTCTTCTCGATGGTCTAACACCCTGGTACATACTGGCAGGATTAAATACATTCAATGAGATAAAATTAGAGGAAACATGAAGTTTGTAAGGAAATGCAGTAAGGAAGATTTCTAATTCTGGAAAAAGTTAGAGGGGATTTGTATATATGTACATATATGTATATATGTACAAACATCTCAAAGATTAAATATGTATATTGAAATTCTGACTCAGTTTATGCATGCACTGCAGTAGAACACTTAACATTAGAATTTAATAATTATAAAATTATTACATGTTTATAAGATAGGAATAGAATAGGCTATTTCGTTATTAAAACTTGCCCAAGCCTCCTGATTGTCTTCAAAAAGATACAGCTTGAAATATAATAGAATGAAAGTTAGTTGGTGATTATGTAAAGGACCAAGCCAGAGAAAAAAATGAGACTAAAGCTTTGCCTTCTATGCTTTATCTGAAATCTCATCCAATATGGAAGGATTTTTTTCCTGAATTTCCCAATTTATATAAATTGCACACCCCCCAAACACCATACTGCTCATATGAAAATAAGCAGTTTATAATTTGGCTAATTTTTTAAACAAATATATTTCTAAATTTAAAAGAAAATGTATAAACAAAAAAAAACCAATTTTATTTTAGATTCAAAATAAACCAAATGTTTTAAAGAAATCCTCAAATCCCATTTTTTTTTCATTTTAAAGGATTAGTATCCAGTTATACATGAGATGTAAATATTTGTTCATCTTTCAAATATCATACATTACCTCCTTTAAGAATGGATGAAGTACTATAGCAGGACCTGTAAATGAATTAGGGGAATTTTAAAGAAAAACAGAGCTGGGGAACACAGAACAAGGTTCTTTATTATGCAACAGCAAATATTTATTACAATTTCAAGTGCAGGTTTCCATTGGCAAAAACAAAATCGTCCAATAATCACTGATTGCCTTTGTTTGGCTTTTTTTAGGATACAAAGAAAGAAAGAAAAGATGAGTTTACAGCCTCTGCTCTGAAATCATTGGCAGCAGAGTGGGAAACATACATGCAAGCAAGAAAATGCACAGATAAGTTGCAAAACTTTATAATTCTACGAAATAGACCTGCATAATCTTTACAAACAGAAAATCTGACCACTGTGTATTCTTGACTCACCTTTAGATCCTCTCAACAATTTAGGTTTAGTCCTGAACAACATGTAGTGTGTCAACACCAAGGCAAAATACATGTTTGATGTTTAAGAAAAAGGAAACATGACCCAATACCAATCCACAGTTAACACGTCCTAGCCAGCTTTGAACAAGGCCTGGCTCCTTTCTCATTTTTGGTCTTCTCACCTAGGGAAAAAACCAATCCTTACGCACAGCATCCCATTATCTCTGTTTATCCGAACTTTAATCTGAACTTTAAGTTCTTTAATCCCCAGCCCCTCTACTGGAAAATTATACTGCATTGTCACGATCCCATATTATCATATTTAAAGGCATAGAACCAGAGGTTTTAGTAACATGTCTATTCTACTTTAAGTATGAATCTTTCAAGTTCACAAAATAAAACATTTGGAGCTTACAAAGATGGGGAGTTTCTCTCACAGTGAGCTGGATGGGCTCATACTTTCTCCTTCGCACGTTTTTTCCTTCCAACGTAACTCATAAGCAGATTTTGAAAGTTTAAAATATGCTCAAATATAACATTTGGTATTAAAAATAGCAACAGCAAAAATATCCAGTCTATACCTTAGAGCAGTGTATTTCCTGCCCTGTCTGCCATACATTCTACATTTATGTACTTAATATCCCTGCATCGAATGATGGCACTGAAACTCTGTGCAATTTACTCAAATGACAGCATTCAAATATATCCACAAGTCTTGATAGTACTAAGGCAAGAAGTGAAAACAAGTACATTCTTTGATCAATATGAAGACAGAGCATAAAAACTAAAATAAGGCTCGAAAGAAAAACACTGATTTTTGGATTCATCTTCCACACTCAAATGAGCAGAATACTTGACTACCTAAACCATCCTTGTCAGCTGAGATTTTGATATAAACACAAGATTCTATGCAATTATTTCCACATAATAAACTTTTTAGAAAAGTGAGTTTTGCACCAACAACATACAAACTATATACATACACCATGATCACAATTCATGAGTGACATATTTCCAAAAAGTAGGCAACTGGAACATGGAATTTTTCTTTTTTACAATTGGACCAATGCTACAAAACTATGATTAGTGCTCCAGAACAGATGTTCAAACTCTGTTTATTAGAAAATATTCTAAATATATCACACGAGATGAAAACCAAAAACAATAGCTTTAAAACTGCTAATCATAGTAACACAACACTTACACAATTCTAACATTATAACAGGATTTTTTTTCCATAATAGACTACATGGATCACTCACTCGAAAACAACACAGCAAGAATTAGTGGAAAGTATATGCATGGAAAGTCCAAAGAATGGTGGGGAAGTCCAGAAAATTCTCAAAGCCAACTTCTGAAGGTTCCATCTCTTTCTCTCTACTGAGAAGCGCACTGGATACTCTGGGCCAGTTCCACCTGGACAAAAAGAGAAAAAAAGAGAGAAAAATTAAAACAGCATGCTCAACATGAAGTACAATTAGATTGAACTAAAAGACAAACCCATACTTTGAGAAGGAGTCGCATCACTCTTAGCTCCAGAGGCCTGCGTAGTTGCCATGGAGGCCTGAGGCCAGTGGTCCCCCTCCTACGAAGAGCTTCATTTCCGGCCAGTTGTAGCAGTGGGTGTAGAGTGCGTTGGGGAAATCTTCTACACCAGCAACATAATTCTCGAGGAGATCATCCTGGTTGATCCAGCCGCTGCCACAGGTGAGCTTGAGCTTCCTTCCAGAGGGCACGGGAAACATGTCTGGATTGGCCGCGGATCTTTCCTCCAGGAACTTCTGAGCACGGATGTCATAGAAGAGCAGAGAACCATGGCCTGTTCCCACGGTGACGATATGCTGGTGGACACTCAGAGAACGCACGCCGGTGCCTCCCTCTCTGGAGCACAGTGGAGGGATGTTCTGCTGGCCTTGGCGGAGATCCAGGAAGGAAACGTGAGACTGGGAACCCACGGCATAGAGGGAAAACTCATCACAGTAGGTGAGACACACGTTCTCACGGCAGTAGGGCAGCCTCAGGGACAGCAGCCTGGACAGGGAGCTTCGGGCTTTCCACAGGTGGAAGTAGCCATCCAGGGACACGGCTCCCAGCTCCTGGTTTTTGTTGCTGAAGGCGAGTGCTCGCACTTTGCGGTTACCTGGATTGGTAGTGGCTTTGGGGATGGCCTCCATATCTGTAGGACTGATGTGAGCATACACAGGGAGCCCTGCATCCTTGTGCCAAGCAATGCTGCCATTGAACATGTCAGGATCCACCTTCCAAAGCGCCACGGTGCCATCCCGGGAGCCACTCACAGCCACAGTGTCACTCATCCATGCAATGGCAAAGATCCAGTCCCTGTGGCCTTGGCAATCTCCTAGGCACACCGGATCCAGAGTGGGCAACTGGTATACTGCCAGGCTGTTGGGATTTTCACCTCCAGTGGCCAAGAGGGTCTTGGAGGGATTCAGCTCCACAGCATGAATGCCACAGGAGGGCGGGCCACGGGACAGGTCGGGCACCCTGTCGCGCATCAGAGGAATGCGCATGATGTGGTCGGTTTTGACATCAACCACGAAGAGAGTGTTGCACTTGGTGCCACACACCACCTGCCTGGCATTTAGCCACTGCGATGCGAACACCTTGTTGGAGTGGGCCTAGGGTCAGCTATGGCGCTCTCCCTCAGCAGCTCGGGCAGCCCTGAGGACCCGCCAACTGCGCAGGATCACCCTGAAGCCTGCGGAACCCCAGGTACATCAGCTAGCGCGCGGCCCTTCAGGTAGTTCACCATGGAGAGGTGAGCTATGGGCTGCCGCGGCCTCTTGGTCAGCATCAAGGACCCCTCCGCATTGCCCGCCCCAACTGTCGCCATCGCCGCTGCAGGGCCTGGCGAGGAAGAAGTCCCGGCGCCCTGATCGACCTCGGCGGCTTTCCGCTTCCTGCTACCTGTTTGCTGCGGGCCCATGGTGGGCGGCGAGCTGTTGGAGGGCCCCTGCAGGCTGCAGCATCTCCTGCTCTGCGGGAGAGGGCTGCGTCTGAGAGTCGGCCTGACGCATGATATCGCTGGGAGATGGAGGCTATGGAGCTAGCGAGAGAGCGATCGACTGATCAGCGGGGAGCCTACCGAGTCCGGAGAGCCTTGGCGGCAAAGGAGGTGGTGGCGGCGTGACCCGGCGAACAACGCGAGGTCGGGCGGAAAGAGCCGACGAGCTCAGGACGATCGGTGCTGGGGCCGAAGAACCTAGAGAGAGAGAGAGAGAGAGAGAGAGAGAGAGAGAGAGAGAGAGACTGCTGCCTGCCAGCACAGGAGTGTGGACTTCTGGGCCTTAAGCGACCAGTCCGTGGCGGATAAAGACTAGGGGCGGGAGGGGGAAGGCTCAGAGGGTGGTGTTGGAAGAGAAGGCGGGACTGGCAGACTATAAATGGCAGATGTGATGGGAGGTGTGCAAGGGTGAGCTTTAGGGCTTGGAGATCATGGCAAGGGTGGGGATCTCATGCCCAGCCAGAAGGGGGCGGTAGGTAGTAGTAAAGCCTACAAGGTATAAGAGGGATACAAAAGCACAAAAGGCAGTTGGAGGGGGAGGGAGACATTACTCAAGAGTTGGTGGTCCAGCATTCTCTGAGTCCAACAAGTCAAACTCAGCCACCCCGACCACAGCAGCCAAATACTCCTAATATTCCTACTAAAGTCTGAAACCCAGGGGCTACAGAGATGGCTCAGCGGTTAAGAGCACGGACAGCTCTTCCAGAGGTCCTGAATCCAATACCCAGCAACCACATGGTAGCTCACAACCATCTGTAACGGGATCTGCTGTGTCTGAAGACAGCTACAGTGTATTCATGTACATAAAACAAATAATTTTTAAAAAGTCTGAAACCCAACATAGTTAATCTTGGGAGGAGGCGGCGCCTCGATCTTTTGTTTTCAGTGGAAGAAAACAAAAGTGTGCTTGTTATAATCCAGGGAGACTTTTCACTAAGTTCATGTATTGAACTTGGCAGAAAACAAAATTGTTTGAAAATGACAGTTGCCTTTTTGAACATCCCTTCGGCTGGTGGTAGTTTATTTTCAAAGAATCATTTTTCCCCATTGTCCTCAAATTAAATGTTCTGTGCTGTTGCAACAGAAACATCTGAAGAGACCATATCAAATGACAGAACATTGGGCCTCAGAGTCTGCCTGCCAATGATTATGCCCAGGACTTGCTGATAGATCAGGAGGAAGTGAAGCTGGATGTTTTCCAGATCTCTCTTAGCTCAGAAAAATGAAGGGAGTGGAACAGAACACTGCAAGTGGGGAGCTGGGGACTAGAGTCCCCATTGTCAGTTCCAGAGGCCCAGGATCTTAGACAGAGCCCTCTGAGTCTTTGGGTTAGGAATGTAAAGGATGACCAGAATTGTTATGCACAGATGGAGAGATAAAGAGAATATTCTAGAAGCAATGAAACGTTTTATTGTCTTTATGTTTTGGAATTAGTTTTTAAGCTTCAAGCTATCACATACCATGACAGACCTATACTTGGTCGCTAAGTAACACTGACTTTAATTAGCTTGGGATGCATTGCATAGAGGCTATTGCCTGATACGGAATCTAAATATATCATAATCCTCCTCCACAGAAAGTAGTTTGTTGAGTACTGGGCGGGGCATGAATTCATTTTTTTCTGACTAATCATAGTGTACTTTAAGAACACTTTCATGGCATTTTCTCCCTGAACACACCATCACATTTAGCTGATTTTATTTCTAGTACCTTTTGTACCTTCACTTCAAATGAATTCCAAGTACAAGCTATGAGTCTTTCCCATCATCTCAGTCAATCTTTCCCATATTTGTAGACCCCAACACTCCCCAGCACTAGAGTTCTAACCCTTTCCCTTGTTATACGTTTTATGGAAGAAGAAGTGGTAAAATCAGTCAATGTGTTCAATGAGAAACTACAGGTAAGCATCTCATGGAGGAAGCTCAGAGACTCAATTCTGTTTCCGCTGGTAGGAATGGGATGAATAAGCATTTCAGGAAGAATCAAATTATGTCAACAGGCACAAGGAGTGTAGAAGAGTAGCTAAGAATTTAGTGTTCAACAAGTTCACAGCAGCAATTTCATAATTTGGCAACCCATCTTAGATAGAACCCTAAATATTTTGATTCAGGTGACTTAGAACATTCTTTGAGAAAAGCTCACGTATGCTATTTTCACTCTGGTGGAAGCAGGATGTTTTACATTTAGGAGACTGCACTCTATAGTGTCTCAATGTTGCTCCTAAAATGGAAGATTCCTAGGTAAATACTGTGGAAGACTTAACAGAGTATAGTGGTCTAGGTAAGTAAATTCTAACTATAGAATATCAAGGATACAGAGTATATTACAAATTGCTATCATCTTACACTTTACAAGATTATCACAATATCAGTTGTTATAAGACACTGTAATTCCTATCCTGTTTAAACATCTCCCATAATCCCCATTATATACACCAGGAAATCGAGACTTGGAAATATTCTAATTTTGTCTGAAATCAATGAATTGTTAAGTGGCCTGAAGTAGGCTGAGTCCGTGTTTCATGTTCTTATTAATTTTTTTGGTATTGGATAAATGAATGAAAATATAATCCAGTGAAAGATTTCAAAATAATAAGGCACTGGGAAGAGATATTTGTAAAAGTTGAGTGTCATGAGTAGGATTATAAGAAGCTATTATGGACTCAGAGACTTACTCTGCGGCCATTGGCAATGCCCTTCAAGAGCAGCAGCTAACCAGGCAAAAAGGACTATTATAGATCATTTTATGATCTATAGAAAAAAGAGTGGGAGTATACTCATAAAACAAGAAGAAATACGGAGCATATCTGTCTTTTTCTTGAGGACATATAAGCTCCAAATGTCTAATAAAAACCCCATATATAGAAGATGGGATACTTTAAATTTTAGATATTTGACTTTCTGCCAGCAGGTATTTTCAGGTTGAACTTCACACCATTTGTCTTGGAAGTTTAAAAAAAAAAAAAAAAAAAAAAACCGAGGGTGTGGAATCTTCCCTCCTTTTCCTAGTAGAAGGTAGGGTTCAGAAAAAATAAGGTGCCTTCTGTTCTGTGGCATATGTAGTAGTACAGATAAAAAGTGTTAACCTTTTAGATGTGTAATGTCATTCCACAGGTCATAATAGAACGTTCTCATGTAACATCTTCACTGTAGAGACAGAAAGTAAGCATTACAAATGTCCAAACTATTGAAATATAGGAATGGAAATCTTCAGTTTTTTTTCGTTTAAAGCAAAAACAAAAATATATTTTCATAAAAATTCTCTACATAGCACAAGTGACAAATAGTAAAAATACGTTAATGATACGGAAGCATTAAATGAACCTTGTAATTAGAAGAATGTTGAGGTAGTAAATTCCCCTGTGCTCTCACTATGTCACATATGTCCTGTGCAGAAAACAAAAGAAGCCTCTGACCTTCATGAGCACAGGTGATAAAATCTCTAAGAAAGACGTTTTTTCTAGGCAACGGGTCTGGGAAACTGTAAGGCTCACAATAGCAAACCTTTTATGGCAATATATATCCTACTCCAACCAGACACCAAGACGCTCTACCTTATCTCATTCTCCACACACTATTACAGCGGCGCCAAGTGGGAAGCTGATAACCCATTGTCTCAGAGGCAGGAACTAAAGTTATAGTCTCTTTAGCAGGACTAATGTCAATATAGCCCAATGTTGAGCTAAGCCTACACCTACACTTAATCAAGAGATAGATTTAATAATCCCTCTTGAGAAAGTGTTTATCACCCAAATATGTTACTGTCCTCTTTGATTGTGGTAGGAAGACTCAGTGAAAAGCTGAACTTCCATTCGGCATTGTATCAATGATACTTACCAAATCACTGGAAGAGTGAGCTATCAGCATATTACTCTCACTCACCCATGGTATCAGCAGAGAGCTGGACTTCCATATCCAATCAATGCCAAAAAGACTGAATGAAGAAGTAGGTAGCAGGTCTACTCTTTACCCTCAAGAATCAGTGATGAAATTCAGGGAACTGAATGAGTGAAAGTAATATGGTTCTTTAACATTAAGTACATTCTTTTATTTTGATTTTATTTTTCTTGTATATTTTGTTTCTAAATTTTCAAATGTTATCCTCTTTTTCCCTTCTCCCATCCCTTCTCCCCCTGCTTCTATGGGGATGCTCCCCCTACCACCCACTCAGTCCCACCTCAACGCCCTGACATTCTCCTGCATTGGAGAAATGAGCCTTCACAGGACCAACGACTCTTCTGCCTATTAATGCTGGACAATGCCATCCTCTGCTAATACACTCTTAAAACCTTAATAGTGATAAATAAGCAATGCTTTCAAGTACACATGGAACATTCACAAAAAATAAATCATATTAGGTTAGACTAAACCTAAACCCCTTAAATATTAAGTAAAACAGTGTTTAATAAAACTAAAGGAATTAGATAAGAATATAATAACAAATTTTAAAGGAATATTTTCCAATATGAAAGAACAAACAATGTTTCATGGATAAGAAAAATCTCAAGTCATTGAGAACAATTCATAGAAAGCATAAACAGGAAAACAGGACCTAGCGAAACTCATAAGTCACAATGATTTGTTCCTCCGCTAATGAAAGACCATGAATAATCTTAAAATGTCATTTAAATAAAGGCAGTATTAGTACAAAGCAAGCAAGGGGAAATAATAAAGATTGAAGCAGGAGTGAAATAAGATGAAGATTACAAGGCAAGGGAATGATAAAAAGAAAAAGTATTCTTTAAAATTCCTAAGTATACTGATCCACCCCTCTGAAGCCCGAGAGAAATGAGGATGTGGTAGAAAGCATAGCTCTAGCCGGGTAGACTTCAGATGTATGATAAAAAAGATACTGTAAGCCATCATAGACACATGAATAAAACAAACAAGGTAAATGGACTGCTTCCCCAAATGTGATAATAAAAGATCTTTTCTGCATTACTGTACTATGTGACCTTGTTAGCTGCCATTAACCAAACTGTAAATAGAAACTTGGATAGATTATAAAACTATTTACAAACTTGAACTTATAATTTGAAGTCCCACAGAAATGATATTCCAGCATAAATATTTTCTGCTGATAATGATATCAGACCAACAAAACAGAAGTACTAAATTTAAACATCTTTTTCTTCATAAATAAAAACAAAATAACCAAATGGCTCAAGCTGCCACAACAAATTATCATAATAGATTAAATAGCTCACAAAACAGGTACTTATTTTCTGACTCCCTGAGGCTAGTATGTGTGTCAAAATAGGTTTACTTTAGCTAGTTTATCCTATGAACTTGTAAACAAGTTGCTTTCTGAGAGTTTGCTCAAATGACTTTTTTTTTTTTTTTTTTTTTTATTTTTATGAGAATGGGAGAAATTTGAACTTTTTCTTTTAAAATCAGTCTAATGGACTGAGACTACATATATAGCACCCTTTAACATTAATTAGTTCTTAAATCCAACTATGCACGTTGTCACAGAATCTCTCTTCTTCCGTCCCTTCATTTCCCCCTAAGCCCCGTGTGTGTGTGTGTGTGTGTGTGTGTGTGTGTGTGTGTGTGTGTGTGTGTGTGTGTGTGAAGGCCAGAAGATAATCTCTGATGTTCTTTTCACAGATGATATTTTTTGACACAGTGTCTCAGTGTCCTATCTCACAAAGTGGGGTAGACAGCATAGTGCATAGTCAGGCCCAGGGATCTCTCTAGTTCTATGCCCTTGGCAGCAGAGTTACAAAACTTTGCCTTCACATTCACTGATACATGGTTGATGGGAAATGAAACTCAGGTCCTCATGTTTGCATTTCCAGTATTTTAACAACTGAAGGATTTCCCCAACTGTCTATTTTCATAAGTTTCAATGATTTCATGTATAAACTTTGAGAACACCCTGTTCCTCCTTAGCATGAGGGACTACATCGCAACATATTTTATAATCCTATAATCCTCAACAAAATATTGGCAAATTAAATCTATAAACAGAAATTCTACAGCATGATCAGTTTGGATTTATCCCAATTGTTTAAGAATGAATCATCATCCAAAAAGGATCAGTGTAAACAACTATGTCAACAGTATAAGAAATATCATATTATTTTAAATGGCACAGAAATACTATTGAACAAAATCCAACCCCTATCAATAAAAGCTCTTGGCAAATTGGGAATAGGAAGAACTTCAAAAAGAACATGCACAAAACATTTGACCAAACATTTAATTTAAAATTGCAAAATTAGCTACTGTGCCTCTTAAATTAAAAACAAGACAAAGATTTCTTTCATTACTTTTATTTAGCATAACTGAAATTGTTCTAATCTAATAAAGCAAGAAACAGAAGTAAGGCCTATGAATAGAAACTAAATAAGATGCTCCATTTGCCAATAGCATGCCAAAATATCTGTAAAAGTACATCCTGGAACTAGTAACATCAGTGCATTTCCAAAATTCAAGGTTAATATAAAAAGGCCAATCATATTTCAACACACTCCAAATAACATTTAGAAATACACGAAAAATGGAACTTTATATAGTTATAAAAATAAATCAAATATTTACAAATATGTCTACACAATGCACAGGTACAATGTTTCTAGTGAAAATAGCATAATAACATTTGTATGTTAGAAAAAACATAATCAAAATGTAAGTACTATTGAAGTTACTCATTAGCTTTAATGCAATTTCTAGCAAATCTTACAAATATATGTTTTTATATAGAAATAAGTTTGTTAGAAAACTTATATGGAAAGGAACATATACTTGACCAACTAATCTTATATAAATTTAAAGTTAAGAGACTGTTGTAGACTTTTATGTTGCTTGTGCTTTAACTCAAGGTCTCACACATATTTAGATAATTGTTATATCATCACTGAGCAATATTCCTAACCTCAAGTTACTATTGATTTCTTGAAATGACAGCATTGTATAGAAAACAAACTATTGTTTATGTTGATGATGAACAATGGAAGAGGATGTGGCTACAAACAGGCAATATTGGGCTGGAGAGATGACTTGAGGGATAAGAGAAGTCACTGCTCTTTCACTAAACCCAGTTTATCTTCCCAGCACCCATATAGCAGCTCACAGTCACCTTTAAGGTCAGCATCAGCACTCTCTTCTGGTCTTAGCATGCACTAGCCATTGAGATATAGAAGAAACTAAAACACAAAGACATGTAATTTTTTATTTAATTAGAAAAGGACAATGTAGATATCACTGTTGCAATGGAAATGCTTCTTATGTTTATTTTCTCTGGGTTAGTATCCTGTAATTTCCTTGTTGGAAAAAACTAACTAAAATGGATCTCTCTAGTATTCTAAATTTGTTAACCATTAAATTGAAACTCATTAAGAAATGAGATGTGGGATACATGAAAGGATTAATAAATATCAAAGATGAAAAAATTAAAGAACAAACTTGATGCTTTTTTTAGGATTTTTGTTGTTGTTGTTGTTGTTGTTGGATATTTTCTTTACTTACATTTCAAATTTCCCCTCTGGAGTCCCTGTTCCGTTTTCCCTCTCCCTGCCTTTTTGAGAGTGTTCCACCACACTCACTCCCTACCATCCTCCCTCCCTGTCTTTCCCCTACACAGGTGGAGGGGGCACAAGGGCCTCTCCTCTCATTGATACCCAATAAATCCATCCTCTGCTACATATGTGGCTGAAGACATGGGTCCCTTCAAGGGTACTCTTTGGTTTTTGGTTTAGTCTCTGGGAGCTCTGCGGGGTGAGGTCTGGTTGGTTGATATTGTTGTTCTTCCTGTGGGGTTGAAAACTCCTTTAACTCCTTCAGTCCTTTCTCTATCTCCTCCATTAGAGACCCCGTTCTCAGTTCAGTGGTTGGCTGTGAGGACCTGCCTCTGTATTTTCAGGCTCTGGTAGAGCCTCTCAGGAGACAGCTATACAGGGCTCCTGTCAGCATGCGACTCTTGGTATCCCCAGTAGTGACTGGGTTTGGTGACTGCATGTGGGATGGATCCCCAAGTTAGAGCAGTCTCTGGATGGCCTTTCCTTCAGTCTGCTCCCCATACTTTCTCTCTGTATTTTCTCCTATGAGTATTTTGTTCTCCCTTCTAAAAAGGACTGAAGCATGCACACCTTTGACTTTCTTCTTGAGCTTCATGTGGTCTGTGAATTGTATCTTGGGTATTCCAGGCTTTTGGGTTAATATTCACTTTCAATGAGTGCATACCATGTGTGTTCTTTTGTGACTGGGTTACTTCACTCAAGATGATATTTTCTAGTTCCATCCATTTATTTGCCTATGAATTTCATAAAGTCATTGTTTTTAATAGCTGAATAGCACTCCATTATGTAAATGTACCACATTTTCTGTATCCATTTCTCTGGGGAAGGACATCTGGGTTCTTTCCAGCTTCTGGCTATTAAAATAAGGTTCCTATGAACATAGTAGTGCATATGTCCTTGTTATATTTTGGACAATCTTTTGGGTATATGCCCAGGAGTGGTATAAGTGGGTCCTTAGGTAGAATCCTGTCCAACTTTCTGAAGAACCACCAAACTGATTTCCAGAGTGGTTGTGCCAGTTTGCAATCCCACCAACAATGAAGGAGTGTTCCTTTTTCTCCACATCCTCACCAGAATCTGCTGTCATCTGACTATTAACCATTCTGACTGGTGGAATCTCAGTGTTGTTTTGATTTGCATTTCCCTGATAACTAAGGAGGATGAACATTTATTTAGGTACTTCTCAGCCATTTGATATTTCTCTGCTGATAATTCTTTGTTTAGCTCTGTACTCCATTTGTTAATAGGCTTATTTGATTCTCTGGAGTCTAACTTCTACAGTTCTTTGTATATAGAGGTATTAGTCCTCTATCACTTGTAGGATTGGTAAAGATCTTTTCCCAATTTGTTGGTAGCTGTTTTGTCTTATTGACAATATCCTCTGCCTTACAGAAGCTTTACAATTTTATGAGGTCCCATTTGCCAATTCTGGATAATAGGTGTAACCAAAAAATAAATATTGTACTCTTCCTGTAGTAGTGAGACTTTAATTTTTGACTTGTAAGGGACCATGGGATCACAAGGGCATTTGACACTAGGGAGGGAAAATATCAAATAAACAAATGCCACTCTCCTTCCTTGACACTATTCCCTCTACCATATGTGACTGCCAGTCATAAATAGAATGAGCAGAGACAGCATATTTAGCATGACATCATAGGGAAACCTAAAAAGGCTGGGAATTAACTCTAATAACTTGCAAAATCATCATTAATTTAAAGCAAATTTCTTTCTTTTCACATTTATTTTAGAGATGTGAAAAAGAGACACACAGAGAGGATACGTGTATGTGTGTGTGTGTCAGTGTATCTCTCTACATGTGTGTGTATGAATAAACATGTGTGTGTGTTTGTGTGTGTGTGTGCAGGTTTTATGGTGTTCCTGTGGCACCAATAAACAAGTTGCAGGAAGCTTCTTCTCTGGATAGGTCCTGGTAGCAACTATCTTTATGTACTGAACCATGAAACTGATCTCATAATCATAACTCTCTCTCACACCCCTCCCTCTCCCTCCTTCTCCTTCTCCCTCCCTCTTCCTTCCTCCCTCTCCCTCTCTCTCTTCCTCTCTGCTCTTTCTCTCCCTCCCTGCCCACTGCTCTCTCTCTCTCTCTCTCTCTCTCTCTCTCTCTCTCTCTCTCTCTCTCTCTCTCTCTTTTCTCTCTCTCTCGCTCTCTGTGTGTGTGTGTGTGTGTGTGTGTGTGTGTTGTGTCAGATTATTTTGTCTGTACAGTCATTTGAACACAGGCAGAGGTTAGGGAAGACATTCAGCACAGCACTGTTTTAGTTTCCATTTTATACTTTGAAAGAAGTCTGTCACTGAGCCTGGATCTAGATGGGTGGCCAGCAAACCCTAGTGATCCTCTTGTGTCCACCTCCTGATGTATTGCAGTTAAACGTGGCTAAAACCCTGCCTGGCTGTTTATGTGGGTGCTGGAATTTCAAACTCAGTTCCTCAGATTTGCACAGCAAGCTCTCTTATTCACTGAGATATTTTCCCATAACCTAAGCATTGTAAATTTGTTGTATTTCTCTCTATCAGTGCACATTAAGTGTTTGAAATGAAAACTGTTCAGTCATATTTTTTTTAGTCATATTTTTTATGGGATCAAATAAATGGTTTAGAAGTTTCACAGGATATATAGAGAAGTCTAATCCACACAGCCAAAATTCTAATCAGAATTCTTTTATTTTCCATTTATTTAAATGGGATAAATACAAACAACTATGTCAGTATATTGCACATACTATTAAGTGCACAAAAGCTTATTACATGTAATAAATTAATAAAACATTTGAATTATACTCTTTGAATTTATACTATGAAAAAATGAATTTACCATGAAAGAATAATGATCTATTTTAAATATTTTACTGCTACTTCAGAAATTGCAGAATACTTGTTGATGTAGCCATTCAAAGATTTTTTCCTCTGTTTATTTCTTTATTTTTTAAAAACAGTGCTTCTGTTTATGAGTGTAATAGCTGTCATAGCTTAAAAATATTTCACAAAGTAACAGGGGTTTAATTAGAAACAGCTTATTGTGTTTGGGTTTTTAAGTCTTGCATATTTTAATCCTAGCCAATAGTTATTTTTTCTTTTGTTTTCCCCAGCCACTTTGGAGTGCTGCTTATTCTTTTCCCTGTGGGGCTCATGTTTGACAGTCATACTGATGGGAGTTTATGGTTGTAGCTTCTGACATTTTAAATAAAACTAAAGCTAATAAATATTCCACTTTGAACATTTCAGCTATTCTTGCCAATTAATGAGATACAACCTACACTTTTACAAATGAGTTGATATATTTTGAAGTTCCTTATTTAGAGAAGTTTTGAAATATGCTTAGAATACAATTTTCAATGCTGTTTTTATGTGACAGTTTGCATTAAAAATTTTTAGCTTATATTTATATTCAAAGAATGGGTTTCATGTCATAAATTCAAAGGTATTTGCCAAAACCAACCAATAACACTTTCCTGTCCACCCTTCTCTCTCCAACTATTCCCCTTCCTTCTAAATAGCCTCTTTGTGGATTCATGTCACCTGTCTGTTTGTACATAGTATTGGTTTTAGGTATGAGAGAAAAAATGGAATTATTTTCCTTCTGATGCTTACATTTTAATTTTTGTAATCTATACTTTTTTTCAGAATTAAGTCACATGAAGATAGAATGGATTTAGTAGTTGTTTGTAAACTCAAAAGGAATCCTAGATTATAATGGCAAATTGATCAATCGACAGTAAATTTCCAATGTTAAAATTAATTGTAAATATTTCATGATTGTCTGTTTTCATTTTTTAATGGATTAGCATATTTTGACATTAAATGAAAGATCATGAAATTTGGAAAGATTATTTGTTTAAGGCAAATATTGTAAATATCTTATACAAAGTCACCCCAAATGAAAACTAATATTAAGTACAATGCAATGTATCAAAATAGCCTTACAGTGCAATAATATAGCCCTCCTATTTTGTGGCTCTTTCTTATCTATGTAAAAACAAACAAACAAAAAACAAATGTAGAGCTTTAGTGTAATGGTTTATCTGCATATTAAATAATGGTAAAAATTTTATTTTTAATACCAAGTAGCTAAAATTACTCAATGATAAGCAATAAATTATGCTCAATTTTCTTGAAGCAGCATCTATGCCACAATTTTTGTTTTCTTCTCGTTACTGAGAGAAGATGTTGTGCAGACCAAGCTACATTTAATTTCACTATGTAGCTGAGGATGGCCTTGGGCTTCTGGTCTTCCTGTCTCCGTTTCACAAGTTCTGTGATTACAGATGATTACGGATGCTTGTTCTTCATGTGAGTACCCTAACAATTAGTCTTTGTCTCTGTTCCCTGCTTTTTGATATCTTTCCTATAGCTGGATTGCCTTGCCCGGACTCAATGGGAGTCCAGCTTCAACTTGATGTTCCGCAGTGGGCTGGTACCCAGGGGGGAATCTCTCCTGTGAGGGAGAGGTGGGACAGTAGGACTTGGAGGAGAGGAGGGAGATGGGACTGCAAAGTGAATAAAACTAACACAAATTAATATATTCACAAGATGTGCAACATCTCTAAAATTGTATCATGTTTCTGACAAATATTCAAGAATTGATAAATGGGACCTCATGGAACTGAAAGGCTTCTATAGGGCAGGGGACACTATTAATAGGACAAAATAGATCCTCCGTGTTGGGAAGGGATCTTTGCCAACCCTACATCCAACAAAGGGCTAATATCCAAATTATGAAGGAACTCAAACAGCTGGACACCAATGAGCCAAATAACCTAATTAAATATGGGATACAGATTTAAACAGAGAATTTTCAACAGTGAAATCTTGAATAGCCAGGAAACACTTAAATAAATTAACAGCCGTAATCATCAGGGAAATGAGAATCAAAATGACCCTGAGATTCCATTTTACACCAGTGGGAATGGCTAAGACCTAAAGCACATAATGGCAAGGATGTGGAGCAAAGGGAACACTCCTCTATTGCTGGTGAGAGTGTAAACTTGGACAGTCACATTGGAAATTAATTTGTCAGTTTCTCAGAACACTTGGAATAGTTCTACCCCAAGACGCATAGATGTACCATTCCTGGCATATACCTAGAAAGCAAAAAAAAAAAAAAAAAAAAAAAAAAAAAAAAAAAAGATATGGTTTGTAAGAGACCTCTATGTGTGGCTGGCTCAGTAGGGCTAACCAAACTAGGTAGAGTATTTTGATATACCAGGCTAGACCTGAGAGATTGATATGATTCATGGAGGAGAGCATCAGACATACTCACATGGCTAGACCCTGATACAAGTTATACAAGACTAAGTTGGGCTGAGAGAATAGATATGAGGTAAGAATGGGCAAGTATTACAGGTACATAGCAGCTGGGTCCCTGGAAGGAGAATGGAGGTTGGGATGGAACAAATAGGGATTTTTAGACTAAGCTGAGGCACTAGATGTGGAACCCAAGCTATACCTTGGGAATCGGGAAGCATGCACTGACAAGAGCATCAAAAAGACTCATCCATTTAAATCCTGGTTAAAAAAATTATTTAAGATATGGCTTACAGGAAGTATTTTGATGGTGATGTTAGCCATTCTATTATGTGAATGATAAAGGGAGGATATGTGAGATGCATCTCTATCATTATAGAAAATTTTAACTACATAGTTAAAACTGTTAAAAACAATGGATTGTAGTAGATTATAATGCTACAGTGCATGATACACACTCCTTAAAAACATATATGGGAAAGTCAATTATAAAAGATTCATTTATCTAATTGTTCCACATAAAGTTTGAGAGGAACGTGATGAATTTTTAAAAAGACACACAAAAAACCTTCAAAAAGTATGAAGTAAATTTCCACAATCCCATTTTTAAATGTCATGACATACCTAGAAACAGTTAAGTGAATATAACTAATTAAAACCAAATTACTAACTCAATCGTGTAATTTAAGCTAAACTAAAATTTGCACTAATAGACTTGAAATACTTAGATTTGACAAGTTGGATACTGGATCTCATTTAAACCATATAATCCTGTTGGCCAGGAATTTTGCAGAAAGATCTTTTTTTCTGATTTGAGTTTAATGATGAGGTCTACTATGTTTGCAAAACACGAAAATTTCCAACATTAATTAAAATGAAGAAAAGTCTTCATTATATTTTAATAGTGAAATGATCATGAGAATGCCTATATTGTGAAATAGTCTATAAAATAATTAATTTTAAACACAGTAATTTATACATCACTTTTCTTTTGTGTTTAGTGTAGTTTTTCACTTTCCAGGCAAAGATTTCTTTAGTGGAAGACTTCAGTGCTTATATGGTTATGAGATTTCTGTAGATTAAATTCCCTGACATTTAAGCAATAGCATACATTTTGATGACCTATAAGCATAAAAAAGAAAAAAGTATGAAGCACAAAAAAGTCACCAGTAGAAGGTAGTAGGGTGAACATATTGAAAGAAGAAATGTGTCTGTATGCCAAGATGGAAATTTATACTAAAGCTGTCTTAGTAAATGATAAAGTTTAGGATACTAATTTATTTGTTGATTTTTTTGGATATATGAATATAGACTCTGGAAGATATGAAATAATATCATAAAACAGTTTGGAAAATAATAATTTTCTCCTTATTACAATTGAATGTAAAATATTAAGTATGAGAGGCTAGAGAGATAACCCAGTGGTTAAGTATAGGTACTGCTCTGGTACCAGGACACACAACTGCCTCTTACCCCAACCCCATTGGATGTTACGGCTATTTCTGGCCTCCATGGGTACACACATCATTTACACATATCCACACACATACATACATACATACACACATACATACATACATATATTTAAAAATTAAATATAAAAAGAAAGACTTGCTTTAAAGATGTATTTATTCTTTAAATTTTTCATGCATTAATTTAATTCATTCTGGGCACACTGGCCACTATCCTCTCTCTTACCTTCCTGTCAGTCTCACTCACACCCATTCCTTCCACCAAGAGCCTATAGTATATTTTCATTACTTTGGAGGTTTTCTGTTTGTTTGCTTTTGCTTTTGTTTTGGGACCACTAGGTTTAACCAGAACTCTTTGAGTGTGAAGTGTGAGGGCATCCAATGGAATGTGAGGAGCTCGGCAGTGTCTGCATTACTGCATATAATCACTTCCTCTAATTCAGAAGACTTCAATGTCATAAGCTCCTCCAGGTGGGGACCTGTGAGTCCCCTTTTCAGCAGTTACTCAGGGTTTTCTGAATTGGTCTTATGCCAGTCCAACGTATACAACCAGCCTTGCTTTGCTTTTCTTTTCTTTTCTTTTCTTTTCTTTCCTCTTCTCTTCTTTTCTTTTTTTTTAAAAAATTTAGCAAGTTGTGTTTTATGTGTAATTCCCTTTGATGGGAATGATTATTAGGGCAAGTGTACAGCTTCAGAGTCGCATTCCTGATATAGAATGTGAATAACAACATAACAAAAATGATTCTGTAACTACAGCATAAAGAAGATTTGAAAATCAATGTGTACTGGCAACATTCACACTCCTGCATTTCTAAGTTCAAATTATCACTGGCTACACCACACTCAGAAGATTATGCTTCATGATTGGCCTCCTTCTCTGTCATTTGGTTCATGATTTTTTTTTAAATCCCTCCAACAATGTTCCCTGAGCCTAGGAGAAGGTAACATGGGCAAATTTTAAAACATAATTTGATCAACAGTATTATTTCTGCATATGAACAAGACATGTATTTTGTTACCCATCATTTGTGCTGCTCTGGTTGTGGCTATTACTAGTCATGATTTAAATTTAGGAGACTAGCTATGTGTGATGTGAATTCATTTGTCTTTGTAACATAATCACCAATGATTGTTATCATGATAATGATTAAAAGAATATTAACAAAGATATAATTATTTAATATTTGATAACTTCTAGAGATATATCTGTGTGACAGATGGTCTACTATCTGAGGTAACTATAGGAAGAAAGAGGAGTGGGAATATTAAGATAAAAGGAGTCTGAATTATTCAGAAGCATATTGATATTGGTAATAGACTTGTGTTGATAATTATGCCTATCTTATACAGCCATATTTTAAAAGCACTTTTGAACAAATAATGAATGACATGAAGTTTATTTCAAATCTTTAAAATCTGGACATAGAAGTGACATTAGTGAATGAGAGTACTAGAAAGGTCTCAGTGCCTTATAGAAAGTATAAATAAAGAAGACACAGTCTACAGTCTGCAAAAAGAAAATTAATATTTAATTATTTATTCTTCTTTCATATATCTTCTCTCACAGCTTCCCCTCACTCAGCACCTACCAGATTTTCCTCCAACTCCCCTCTTACTGAGATCTACTTTACCTCTCCCACCCAACATAAAGAGCAGTCCTTCAAGGGCCATCAACCAAACATGGAAAACAGGCAAAAATACTCACATTGAGGCTGGGCAAGGCAAACCCAGTAGGAGGGAAAAGGCTCACAGTTCAGGCAAAAAGAGTCTGAGACACACTCATTCCCCGTTAGGAGTCTCCCCAAAACACCCAAGCCACCAACCATAATGATATGCAGAGGACATAACACAGACCTGTGCATGCAATGCTATTGCTGCTTTATTCCTTTAGTCCCCATGAGTATTGCTTAATCAATTCCACAGAACATGCTCTCTGGCTCTCCTCAACCCCTCTGGCTCCCATAATTCATGTTTTGCCTTTTCTGTGGGCTTTTTGACATCCTAGGGGAGGAATGTAATGGAGAAGCCCAATCTGTATTATTTTCTCTGCCTCATATTTGGCTGTGGGTTGCTGCCCTGACTCCCATCAGCTGCTTGAGGACAATTGGACTAGGCTCCAATCTATGAATATAGCATAATGTTTAGCATCATTGATTTTGCTATTGTTTTATCCATCCTTGTACCTGGACTATCTATCTTCTGGTTCCTGGTCATCCCAGAAATATCAGGTAAAGACTCTCTTTTGACATGGACCTCAAATTAGAAAAATTATTGATTGGCCCCTTCTGCATGTGCTGTGCCTCAATTGCCCCAGCACTTCCTTCAGTCCAGTTAGATAATTGTTGGTAGTTGTTGTCAGACCCAAAACTGGAAGACTTGCCTGGTTACAGAAATATGGTACAGACTCAATATACTCAATTATTAGAATTACTCACTAGGGTCACCCTTAGTACATTCCAGGGAATTTCTGCACTAAGTTTTCACATTGCCCCTAAACACACTTAGGTTCTAGGTGTAACTCGACTTACTTTTCCCTTCCATCATGCCCCCAATCCTAATTCTTTCTATTCCTATCCAACATTCTCCGTGTATGCCCAGAAAATCTATTCTAGTTCCCTTTCCTAGAGACTTCTATGTGCCCCCTCCCAGAGCCCTCCTTGTAACTTAGCCTCTTAAGGGTTGAGGATTGTAACATAATGGACCTCATATGTTCAATTCTGTCTTATGCTACTTAGAAAACCTAAGGAAATCTTGGGTGATGTGAATTTGTGTTTCTTAGTAAGTAAGTAAGTAAGTAAGTAAATAAATAAAACTAATAGATTGTGAATGATGAAAATGAAGAATAAAAATTATTTCATTAAAATTGGTGATGAAAGAAGTGAAGGTACACTAAGGAAAAGAGATGCCAACTCAAATTACTAAAACCAGTCATAGCAATTGTAGATTTCTATATATTTTAAAATTTTTATAAGAAAATATCAGTATAGGAAAATGTCAACAAATCTGATGCCAGAGGTAAAGTCAAATTGCTAAAGGTACATAATCTAACATGAACTAACTGAAAATAAGTGTAAATGTTAAATAGATCTAGAAAAAGGAAAGGAATTGAATTATCTCCAAGCAGTTTCAATAAAAAGAATAGCCTTGGAAACATGTATGGCTTGTGCTAACCTCACTATGAGTTTTTAAAATATATTTCTACTCCTCTGTAATATATATTATATTGTTAGAATTGTTATGAAGCTCTCTCAAAGCCAGCTTTAAAATCCAGAATTAACCCTCTCTTCCCCACTTTAGGCCTAAGTAATTGTCTCAAAGTGTACTCCAAGGACTGATCTTCCTGACTCTAATGGGGAAGGGGAAATCAGCAAAACAGCCCAAGACTTAAAAAAATTGTATCTCTAAAATCATTTATCTAATTATTATAAATTGCCATAATGCGGAAAGTAGCTGATCTTTCAGCCATGGGAAGCTGGTTCATGGAGAGAAAGCTCCAGATGACTGCTTAAACCTCCACTGGTGTGTTCTGTGCATTAATGCAAGTACCTGATTGAAATGTTACTTATTTGCTGATATTTTAGTATATTTATAGGTTCTACAAATTGCCATTTCTATTTTGAAGAAATGATATTTAAGGCACATAAAAAGAGTCATATGAAATGATTCTGAGCTATGGTAAGGGGAGTGAGGATGCAGCCCATAAATCCTATCTTTCCACATCTCAACCTGGAACAAAAGAAGCAAATGTCTTTTGTATCTAAGCTGAGATTACAAGGTTAATACGTAAAACATTTGGCTCTGTTTGTACTTTCTGTTCTCCGTTTTCTTGTTTACAAAGACTGTTCACTGCTGAAGGTCACTGATATCTCTGTAGGTCTTTGCTAAAATGTAAAACTTTAACTCCCAAACCCTGAAAGACCATAGTAGGAGAAAGGGTGTATAAATATGAGCAGTGAAGAGGCTTGCCTGAGGCTTATAACACTGAAAAACTAGCTTGGATCTTGAATAATATATTTATAGTTAATTTGCCAAGTACATAAATTGGTTTCAAATATTGTTTAAGGAAATAAAGTAAAGAGAAACAGTAAATAGGTTTTAAAAATGTTAAACGTAGTATGAAGTTGGCTGGGAGTATCTATCTGTATTGGTCAGGTGCTGGGGGAGTAGGTGGAGAAGCATCCTCATAGAAGGAAGGGGGAGAGGGGAAAGAGGGGATGGGATGGCAGTTTGTGGAGTGGTAACCAGGAAGGGGGATATCATTTGAAATGTAAGCAAATAAAATGATTAACTAAGAAAGGGGAAAAAAGGAATATGAGGACACACTTTTAATACAAAGTGTTAACAGAAAGAAAATATTTTAGAAAGAGATGGGCTTTGTCGAAAAATTACAGCAAAAATACCTTGTAGCTAAACCACACAAGGTCTGGGGGAAATTACACAAAGTTCCTAGAGGATGGGATTTAGAGATGGTACATGTTTGATGATTAAAGGTTATTAAATATTCCCAAAATTTTGATGTACTCATTTTAGCTTGTTAGTTAGTAAGAACTTGTATAAAAAATGTAACTAAATCTAATCAAGGAAATGACTGATTTTAGTATCTTTGTTATGCTTTAGCCATTTGAGAATACTGATTTTTAATAAAATCAGGATTTATATAAAATTGGGGATTTTTTTGGTTCATGCTTTATTTAAATAGTTCTAGAGATTACATTTACAAGAATGGTAAAGCTTTAATTCTGAGTATTCGAAAACCAAACCTTGAAAGTCTATGCCAATAAGAATAGGAGGATCCAAAAGTACAGCTGGCACTTTAACCTCTCTAAGGTCAGCCAGAACACGGAGATGATGAGACTTGTACTTGTAAATCATCTGTCTTCTTTATTAGACAGATTATGGAGTCTCTGGAGATTCAACTCTAGCTAGCACACATCCTGTGGGCGGAAGACTCAATGGACAGGGACAACTTTCCCATACTTCCAAAGGAAGTCTTTTCAGCAGGCCTCTGAGGCATCCCTACAGATAACAGAACCACTATAGAAAACGTTAAGGGAGCCAGAGGGATTATCTTAAATCCCTAAGAGTAATCCCTCAGGAATCTCAGCTGATTTAAGTTTATCTTTGGTAACCTACAAGGTCTTGAACACTCAAAAGGAATGTATAAACAAGGAAAGAGCTATCATTCACGTGAGGTAGCTTTAGTCATTTTAAAAGGGAAAGTAGATCGTCTAGAATAAAACTATAAACTGGGGTAATTTTCTAAGAGTTAAATCCTGTTTTCCAGGAAGAATTCAGAAAGAAAACTAAGAAGGAGCAACTAAAAGTATAAACCACTTAAATATTGATGCTTTATCTTAAAAAAGAGACCTCAAATATCACCTTCAGAGCCCCTACACACACTCAATTCAAAATCTTTCTTAAGCACTTTCTGTCTCCTTAATTGAAAATGGATTATTTTCTTTCCAATTGAGCAAAATATTCCCAAAGACATGATAATCTAGTCAAATCTGAGACTTTCTATCAAAAAAAAAAAAAAAAAAAAAAAAAAAAAAGAGCTGTTACTCATCTTGAATCTCTGCCTTTCTTGCTGTCTTAACTTTACTTTGCTTTTTTGGTCCTTGTTCATTCAAGGTTGACATTTCCCATCCACCAGTCCCTAAAACTTGAAGTAATATTGACTAAGGGTTATGAGCACTTAATTATCATGACCATCTTCTTCCATCCAAACCTCTGGATACAAGTAAGTAGTGTCATTCGCTCAGCCTTTTCTTAGTGTCCACACTAGGGAAGGACATATCCACTGATCTAGAACAGATATCATATCATGGCTCCAAAAATCATGGGGCATACCATGATTTTAGAAAAAAATGTAATTTAAATTTTTATGTAAATATTTTAAAGTTTTCAATCAATGAGGTGAAGTAAACAAACAGGAAATTCAAAGATCTCACCACTTTATAAAAGATAGCCAAATTGACCAGTTAAGACAGGTCTCTAAGAAAACATCCAAGCCATTACACTTAATTAATCTGTGATTATGTTTAGCCTAAAGATCATTGAATAAATTTACATGCATGTTATAATTTAATAGATACAGAAATTTCCCATAATGACACAAGGGCCTAGTGTGCTATATATTATATTGGTAAGTGGTAATGTACCTTGTGTTGCTTGAGATCATTGAAAAGCTGACTGGAGAATGGTTGCCTCTCCCCAGTTTTAAACGTAAACATGTTTATCTCAAAGTCCGTTCCATGGTCTGAGGATAAAACTGGCCCCTTGGTTCTGTAATCGGGAGATAAAACAAGCGCAATGGAGTCTGACTTAAAAAAAAAAATCATGTCCTTAAAAACAGCTTAAATATAATAAATTCCAAGAAAAGTTTCTATTGTTTATCTCTTAGTCTAACAAAGAAGCTGGAATCTGGGCCATAAAAAGTTTAATTGGAAATTCCAGCTTATTCCTCAGCTTCCTCAGTTTGTTCTGGATGATTGCAAAAAAAAGTTATTTGATGTTGTCTATAAGCTGTTTTATACTTGGAAGGCTCACCCCAGAGAACATTCTGGGATATTTTGCTCTGTTGCAACTAACTCCGTATATGCAACTCCAGAAAAATATGAAGAAGTTCTTAATGTCTTATTCCTAATGATTGAAGGTCATTGAAGCATATTTTAAATGTATAAAAGAAATTAAAACTTTTTTGAACTCTACAACTTATTTTCAGTCTAATAGGAGGTTTTGTTTTCCATTTCCTCAGCTAATAAATAATTCTTACAAAATGCAGAAATAAATATATTCTGATTAACTTGCCTTTTGATGGTGCATATCTGTAAATAGTGTTCTTTTATGTTCAGTGTTCAAATATAAAAGGCAGTTGTGGTCAAAAGGACAAGATAAGAAACTGTGTGTCTATCTTCCAAAAGTGAAGATTTCTAATTAATTTTTCTTTTACATTCCAGATTTCACTTATGCTAAGCTATCAACTTCTAATTGGCAGACTATTTCTCCTTTATTTTTGGCATTCTCACAAGATACTTGATTTTATTATGAGAAAGGAAAAGTTTAAAGGTTGATTAACTCAGAGCAAATATGCAGTGTGAATCTTCCAGAGACTTTTGTTGTAAGACAGAGCAATTTATTTCAAAATATTTGATTTTAATGTACTTAAGTATACTGAATAATAGGCATTGTAAGCTATGAATGAAATAAAGGACACTTTAGAATATCATAGGAAGAATTCATTTTTAACAAATATAATGCTGTTCTTTAGTGTATTTGGAGAAATATAATTTTATTCTTATACATATGGCTTCAATGGGGATTCAGGCACATGTAACATTATAAAAATCTGTTTCACTTATAGACATCCCTCAGAATATTATGTTATCTGTAGAATGACCCCTTGAAATTTCCACCATTTTTATGGGGTACTTATAGGTAGTATCTGTTTTCATATAGTGCATGAGAAAATCAAATATTTTTCTCCCATTGCAAACCTTCTTTACTTTCTAAAATAAAATTTGATTTATTACTGTTGAATTGTTTTTTGGATTATGAGAGTCATAGTTCATGTCTCTAAGAAATAGTCACTGAGATATATGTGATTAATTGTGAAGTGCTCTGGGAACTATCATCCATGATTGAGTAGTAGAAAGAAGGCTGGAAAATGAGACGATTTGGACTGTCAAAAATGCTTACCAGAAAATTTTCCCTCCATCTAACAGGGCACTCTTCTGGTGTAATATGCTTAACAGGTAATAAAATATAGTTAAGTATCTGTAGTTCTTGTAACCATTCTATTAATATAATGTGCTAGATGCCCTCACAAAATTTGTGTAGCTTTGATCAACTTGACTTCACTAAGTTGTGCAAATTTCTTACAAAAATGATAATATGTGGGCTCCTTTGGCAACATTCACATTTGTTTAGTATATAGATGTCATAGAATCATCAACAGGTATATAATCATTTAAAAGCAGAACCAGTGATTTATTTTTTGAGGTTGAGGGAAAACTAAAAGAATAAGACAGGCAAGTTGTTAATGTTGCCAGGTGGTGGGGAGAATGATGGATAAAAGGATGAGAGATATATAATGTCTTTTGAGTTAGTTCCAAGAAAATAGGCAGGTTTGGTGGCAGAGGTGAGCAATCAGCTCTAGGGTGAGGAGGAAACATGCTTTAGAGATAGACTGAGTATGCCCACAGTGTAAGAATGCATAGGATTCTGTCCTGTCTCTGAAGAAACGATAGAAAGAAGATAAGAATAGGAAAGTTCGGGCTATTTTGTTAGAACTCAGAAAAGAAAGCACACAGATGAGTGAGGAGCTATAAGAAAGCATTAATTAAGTGCATGTTATTCCTGCCATCTTATTAGCATGCCTCCAGTTATATCATGTTCTTTAAGATGATGTCTATCTAATTCATAGACAGACCTGACTGGATTAGGTCTTAAGAGAAAAGGGAAGTGTATTCTCATGTTTTGGGCAGGTCTGAATATCATGTCTCTACCTAGGGCCAGACATACTCTATTACTTTAACCATTGGTAAGCAACTTTCTTTGAATAGGGTCCCCAAATCCTGATCTCTTTCTCTCCTCTGCTTCTTATAGCATGTTAAAACTTGAAAAGCAAAAGGAAGAGGGAAAGTACGCCAACGGCAGGCTGAGTGCCCAGAGACTGCACTAGGAGTAACCTTTCTTGGAAGGAAAAAGATATTATCACATTTATGTGAATTAAAAAAAAAGAAAGTAGTTTTAATGACGGGAAAAGTAAAGTATACTGCAGTGAGTTGTCAAGAGAAATCTCTCCTAAATAATAGCATTTAAACATAAATTTCAATGACCAGAGGCAGGCCATATAACAATAGGAAGATACTTCTGGTCCAGAATATTAAACAGTGCAAAAATTAATTAACAATTAATAATTGTTGTTATCATTCTAGCTCATTAGACTCTACATTTATCAGAACCCTAATATGTGCCTTAATCTGAGATACTTAAATCAAAACATAAGACTATAACAAAAAGTCCCTAAAGTAGACTTAAGGTTTAATAATATATTAATTTAATTGATTTCTTCTTATAGTTTATGTTAATGGATTCTGAAGTCCTTAGGATCATGCATATCTGTTTGGCCTTTTGAGATTTTTCACACTTATTAATATTTTCATTTGCTTTTTGTTTTAATTATATATATATACATATATATATATACATATATATATATACTTTGTCTGCATATATGTCTGTGTATGACAGAAACAGAGAGAGAGTTTTAGATCTCCTAGAACTGTAATTATATATAGTTGTGAGTTTCCATATAGATGCTTGAAATCAAACTCCATTCTTCTGGAAGACTGCTCGTGCTTTTAACTCCTGAGAAATCTCCCTAGCATTTAGAAGAAACATTTTAAAATCATCCCTTAATTATACTGTTCACTACAAAACATGTATCTTCTCTCTGTATTTAAGAATTCTTGGGGTTTGCATGAGAATACAACATGCAGTGAAAGTGGCAAATATATAGCAACAAAGGTGGAGAAAATTCAGTTTACTAATTGCAAGCAACTAGACTAGAAAAAGTATAAATGTGAGTTAGATTGGAATATTTTGATAAAATATCTAGTTTAAAATTTTTAATATTTTGAAGACTTAAAACTTCTATTTGCAAGTCCTGAGAGCAATAAATATATAAATAGTTTATAGCATCATTTTTAATGCTGCTTTCACTTATCGCTCCTCCAAATAATGAGCTAGGCCTTCATGGAAACAAGAATGTGAGAGGAGGGCAGAAAAATTCAAGATGAAACAGAAACAAATATTGTGTCAAGAAAGCAATTATTTTAAAAATGAAAGTGATGTCTCAATAGGCACAGACTCCATCCTAAATAGATTGCTGTGGAAGAGACAGGGGAAAATATGAGTCCCCAAATCAGTAATAATAGATAGGTAGACAGATGTTGTGGACAGATTAAATATTAAATTCATGATCCATGTCAACACAGCATATTAGTTAACTTTCTCATTGCTACAATATGACACTTAATATAATAAACTCAAGGAAGACTTTTTTTGTTGTTGTTGTCTTACATGGATGCAAGGTCCATTCCATCATAGCAGTAAAATCATGCTCAAAAACTTAAGGCAGCTGTTAGCATATTATTTACTGTTAATTAAGAACCAATGAGAGATGATGAACATTTCATATCAGTTCCTTTTCTTCTTTTAATTCAATCAGAGACCCCAACCAATGGAATGGTACTATTGATTTTTATGAATGGTGCATCTTTTGGTGTCAAGTACCTAATCTAGAAAATCCTTTGCAGATATATCTCAGTATATTCTTTAAATTTTTCAACTTTAAATTGGCCATTACATATAGAGAAGTAAAGTAGAAGTCAAAAAGGAAATTGAGAAAGAAGGAATACAGGGAGCAAGGATAAGAAAAGAAAAATAAAATATTATATATAATTGAAAAGTAACTAGTAACTCTAGAAGAAAAAGTGGTTTGAAAAGTCACAAGATAGGAATGAGAGAAATAATTTACATATAAAACTTTAGTGATTACTCAAACTAGTAAGTGGATTCATTATTTAAAAAGAGCATATGGAATATAATAATATTGTCCTACAATTTATATTAAACAGACAATGAATGCATAATTTGGTTTTAAAAATGTCAATGTCATTTTAATCATATCATAAATATTAGCATCACCAGGAGGATAAGAGCTCGAGCTCTTTGTTCAACTAGTACTATGCATTAAAATATTGATAACACATTCTCCTCTATCATATTAGTTCCAAAATATTTGACATACATCTGACCAGAAAGAAAGATTTTGAAAAACAATACCAGACTAGTCAATCCTATATATTTTCAAGTTCAAAATGTTTAAGGTCAAAAAAGAAAGAAACCTTAGGAAGTACTGAAGATTGATGTAGATATTTTTTTAATTTTATATGTAGTACTATATTAATGAGAATTATCTAGAGAAACAAACCTTGCAGAATGAATTAATATTTCATGAGAGGGTATATTAGATTATCTTATAATATACAAAATATGTAAACTAAAATGGCTATCTGAAGACTAGAAACTGAGACTCTTGTAGCTTCTCAGTGTATGAAGCTGTATGCTTCAGCTGTTCCAATTTGACAGCAAAGATGTGGAGGATTACTGGGAAAACTTCTGAGTTCAGTTCATGGAATTGACGCTGTGCAGACTACATTTCTCTGTGGGAAAAAGGGCAAATGTTTATAGATTTTTCTTAGACATTTTTTGCTTATCAAATAAGTGATTGTAGGTTTTCCTACAATAACCATGATTAACACTGAAATCCTACAAGGCATTACCCCTATACAAAGAAGCTTAGCACTTGTGGCAACACAGGAGATTAGGAGAATCAGCATCTTAGATAAATGGTCCATCAAGAAGCAAATGTGTTCAAGCAAGAAACACTACTTTTGCTTTAGATCTTTTTAGAAATGAGCCACTGTCGGAAAACGCTATCATTCTGTTAGACAGCCTTTCCCACCTCAGTTCCTCTTTCCTGGAAATATTCTCATGGACCCATCCAGAGAAATGGCTCTTGGTTTATTTCATATCTAAATAAGTTACACAGACAAGAGTAATAATAAAAAATCCTATAAGTGTTGTTGATCAGCTCATCTTTGTCACTCATGTTGATGAACCTTTGTGTATTTAGCTTCTGGTGTTATTAGGATATACATTCTTACTGGAAACTCCCTGATCCTCTGGAATTTACAATCTTTCTGCCCCTCTTCCCCAATGTCCACTAAGCCTTAACAGCAGAAGTTGTTTTGTGGATCTATCCTTTGGGATTAGGCTTCATAATTATGCATTTTTATTGGTTGCTGTTTTCTACATTTCTCTCTCTGCTGTAAGAAGTGTCATTGATGCAGTGCAGACTGCAGATCTCTGTGGGAATAAGGACAAATGGTTATTGACTTTCATTAGGAATTATGCTGGCCTATAAAATAAGTGGTTGTAGGTTCTCTTCCAATAATTATGACTATCACTGAAACCCTACAAGGCATTAACTACATACACAAAAATCCAACAGCAACTGAGGAAATCTAGGAAGAGAACAAGTGGAATCTTTAAGGAATCAGTATGATAATCATTATTCATCTTAACTTTCCAAATGCAGGAATAATGATGGGTGAATTTTTTTTAATTTTTTATTAGATATTTTTTACTTATATTTCAAACGTTATTCCTTCCCATTTTTTGATGGGTGAATTTTAATTGTTTATCATGAGTATCTAGAAACACATACTAGAGAAACCTCTAGACATATATGTAAGGGCTTTATCAAGTGGGTTAATTTTAGAAGGAAAACTCCCCATAACTGAGTAATTCCATTCCATAGGATGAATTCCTAGACTGAATTAAAGAAAAAGAAATGTTAGCATCACCATTCATCTCTCTGTGTTCCTAAATGTGAATGCAATGTCTCTAGGAAGCTCAAGCTCTTGACATCATGACTGTTTACTACAAAGTATTGAATTCCTTGGCATTAAAATCTATGACAAACCTCTGCAAAAACTCTTTAAAGTCATTTTTCACAGCAAGAAGAAAAATAATATAGAATTTATTAAAAATATGGGAATTTCTCAATGGAATTATGGTCATTAATACAATAACCAGGGTTTATGATATATCTAAAGGCATTTGAGTTTCATGCCTTATTGATTTTTAAGGCTTTTGCTGAATTACATATTCTCTTTTTATCTTCTTTCAAGTTTCTACCTCAATCATATTTAAATATATTCAATTTTCTATAACTCAATTTTCATCATATAAACAAAAAACAAAAACAAAATTTCCTTTACTCAACATTTTTGTAATTACTATATACCTAGCTTTTCTTAATGTTTTAGTTTAGTTTACCTGTATCAATTTCTATGCACACACGCACACACACACACACACACACACACACACACACACACACACACACACACACACACACACTAACCCCAGGTTGACTTCTAATCCTAGTATCACTCAGAGATAGCTAATATTTTTGGTACAAGTAGCTGAAATAGATTCAGTTGCTAAATCCAATGGTACCTTCAGAGTTATGTAATATTCCAAAATACTCATAATATTCTATGGACACACACATATATGTACTATCTAACCTCATGCTTAATGATGCCCCAGATTGTTTAGAACAAAATCTAGTTTCTTAGAAACACTGATGAGGAGTCATTAAGATAACATACCAACTTATTTCTCCCTTTGATTTTCTTAACTCTCCTTACTTCATAAGTTGTCAGTGTATAACCAGAACATTTTATAAACTCCACAGTAAACTTAGTTACTAGCCCACATGAAAAGGCATGTAAATATTTATGCAATGATTATCATGTTCCCTGACTCTGTCAGATTCTATATATAATTTATACATACATATATGATTTAAATAAAAAAATAAATATATAATTTAAACTCAATTTATGTAAATTCAAGATACCTGATTCATTTCTGGGTTATTTTAAGTAAAATTTTGTGACCTTTTCTTCAATAAGCATTTTTAAAATTCTATTTGTTTTATGTTCTGTGCATAAGTGCTTTGCATAAACAGAAGTTTGTGAACCATATGCATATGTACTTCCCAGTCCTCAAAGTTCAGAGGAGGGAATTAGATCCTCTGGAACTGGAGTGACAGATGTCTGTGAGCTGTCATGTTGGTGTTTGCAATGGATTCTGAGTCCTCTGCAAGAGCACAAAGTGTTCCTAACCATTAAGACATTTCTCCAACCTCTCTATTAACATTTTAAGTATCCTTAGAAATTCAACAAACATAAAATTATAGGATAGTCTGTAAAGGAATGAAGAACTCTTAGCACCCTAATGTTATGCTATGCTAGCTGAACTAAAACATCCCACAAGCATCTTTGAAGATAAAAGAATTAAATTACATTCCTCTTGAAAATTGACCAACATTGACATGCTCTGGGAATTCAGTGTTCACCTTCCAACAATAGAATTATAAGTTACCCTCACCCCCCGACACACAAGGCAATTATATGGGTTCTGAGGATTGAATAGATAAAATTAAATACTAAGCCATTTTACCATCCAGGCCAATCCTTATTTTCAATACAAGTATTCTTGTAGCATTTTATTTCTTAAAAATATCTTTTTTTAGTTTATAATATTATACATTATTTTTCCTTTCCTTTCTTTCCTCAAAACCTTCCCATATATTGTCCCTTGCTTTCTTTCAAAATCAAGTCCTGTTTTCTATTTGTTGTTAAATACATAGAAGAATTTAAGAACAACCCGTGCAGTTTGTGCAATGCTACTTGTATATATGTTTTCAGGGTTAATCATTTAGTAATGGATAATCGGTTGGGGCATTTTCCCTTGGAAAATCAATTTCCCGAATTTCAGCATTCCATGTTGTTTGTAGTTCTTTGGGTAGGGTTGAGGCCTCATGGACTTTCCTCCCTACACTTTAGTATGTTTCTTATTGTTTTCTATTTATGTATGTTGGCATGAGACACTTTATGAATATAGCTTATTGTATTAGTAAGAAACACAGTCTCATGACAAACTCCTGGTTCTCTAGCTTTCACAATCTTTCTGTGCACCCCCGTTTTTGCAGTATTCCCTGTACCTTAAATGCAGGAGTTCTCTGCCAAATTAATCAAATGTGACTGGGATCCATCACTCTGGTTTTGATTGGTTGTGTTTTTTCTGGAATGAACTCCATCTGTTGCAAAGAAAAGTTTCTTGTTGAGAAACTTTATTTGTGTGGATGAAGACATATTTAAACTGTGGTTAGGAGTATGCAGTTTATTAAGGTGTTACAAATTCTAACAAGGTACAAGTCAGCTGGGAGACTAGGATATACTTTTGCTTGAAACAGTACAGTGAGGATGGAATGCCCTAGCACTGAGCAATGTACTCTAATCATCACACTTGGCTCTCACATGAGTAAAAACAGGTATTCATGTGCCAATAGTCCTTTAGAAATTCTAAGGAATCTAGAAGTGCATATAAATAGAATCTCTACAACAGCTCTGTGGAGGGGGAGATAGCTGTCCTCTGGTGTCAGACTTGAATTCCAGCTGTTTATCACCTGTGACAGGTTGCAACAAAACTGAATCACCAAGTGACTTCAAGATTAAGTGGCTAATTATAGCCTGGAGCTTGATTTTAATACAGTACTGTGTTGGTCTATATGTTCTTTTGGTTATTGGCAATGGCACAATATGATACTGGTTACACCAGGAATGACATAAGAGCTTCTTGCTGATGTCTCCATGGTCCTTCCAAGAGCTAGTAGTATAGGTGAGAACAAAGAGTAATGGAAATTTATCCTGATGGAAGTAGTGCTTATGACAAGAATTTTCGATTCCTACAAAAAGTGAATCATAGAATTACTATTTTAATAACTGTTGTGTCAGTTAGAAATGAAGGTATTCTAAGAGTTCTCTTGTGTCCCTGCCTTTAGATATTACATTGCCCAAACAAGATACCACAAAGATTTGAACTTCACTCAGGAATCTTATGCTAGGAGAAGAAAAAAGAAGAAGCCTGGGCCAGCCAAAGAGCCAAATTAGGAGAGGAAATTGGGATTGTATGCAGTACGGACAGGATAGCTTGTTAGAACACTTTGAAGGTAAGACTGGAACTCAGACAGTGATGGGTAAATGATGAACCACATTTTTTATACAGAACTGCTTACTTGTTTGTATGTTCAGAGCTATATATTTTTAATTAATTAAATTTCCATTTAAACACAGTTTCTCCTCTCTCTTCTCCCACTCCTTTCATCCCCAATGCCATCCACTCCTTCTCCCTTTCACTTCTGAAAAAGGAAGACTGCTCATGCGTATCAACTAGCCTTAGTATATCAAGTTGCAGTAAGATTATGCATATCTCCTCTTAAGGCTGCATGAGGCACCCCTGTTTTGGGGAAGTGTCCCCAAAAATAGGCAAGAGAGTCAGAGACAAGAGGAGACCTGCTCCTCTTGTTAAGAATCCCACATGAAGACCAAGCTACACAACTGTTAACATATGAGCAAATGACCTAGGTAATTCTCACTGATGATGGTTATACTAAACTTCTGTCTAAAACTATAGCAGAATACCTGTAATAGTGTCATGGGTGGGCTATATACAAGACCCATCCATTCATTTTTTTTCTTAAAAATTGACCTAGATGTATAAAGAATTAAGTATGTGTACATCCATCAGAATGTAAAGTTTTGGTTTTACACTCACTCATTGAAAAGTATGACAATTATTAAGATAATATAAAAATATAAGATGTCTGCACAATTCATATTGATATATTTAACTATTTGAAAACTAACATTTTCAAATCTCTAGCATAAAAATACTTTATTATATCCAATGGAGAAATTGTTTGTAATTAATAATGATTTAATAGGAGTAATAACAGCAAACATCATATCCTAAACTAAAAGCAAAAATAAACAAAAAATACCAAAAACAAAACAAAACAAAAAAGCTCATATATGATGGAAATGATCAGGAGAAATAAAAAATGAAAGTTTCAAAGTAAGAGACTGTTATGGCTTTAATCTTCAATATTGTTCACAAATTTCTGAAGTCAAGACTTGTTCCCTGACTGTGTGGTGCCTTTGGGAAACTCTAGAATCATTGAGAACTGAGCTGTGACTGGTGGAAGTAGGATACAAAAGATTAGCCTCAGATGGTGCTTTCTCTGCTTTCTGGTGTTCCACATTGTAAGGAGCAAAGGCTACAAGTTCCCATATCCATGAGCTCTATCACTCTTCCTTGCTGTGATTAACTGCAGCTCTCTGAAACTGTGAGCCTAACTATTTCTGTCTTTAAGTTGTTTCCATTAGTCATTTTGTTCATATAAGAAAAAACAGAATAAATAATATGGAAACCATTTGGAAATACACCATTTTATTAAAATTATAATAAATCAATCAATCAAAATATAAAATTTAATCACACTTTAGTTCATTTATGTAAGGCAAATTGTGTTGTTCTTCGATGTTTAGAAATATTATGCATAGAACAGAGGTTGTCAAACATGTTAGACTAACATGCTACCACTAAAGTATAGTTACAGCCATCTTTATACAGTTTAATTTGTAAATGTCTAAAGTTGCTTATTGATGCCTTGACCATGTGATTTCTCTTTTTTAGCCTCCTCAGTATCTCTAACTACAAATGAATGATGCCATGAATAGCTTGTGGAAATTTTTTTTCAACATTTCATATTCTATGGTAGAGTAAGGAGAAACAGAAAATAAATTGGTAAATTTCTAGAAAGAAATTTGAAAATAATTAAGCTCAAGGAAATTATGCAACATGTATTAAATAACCTAAATATTTTCATAAGTTTTCTATCATCAAATCATTTAATAATTAATATTTTTGTACATTCATGACAGTATATTAAGTAAACTTATCACAAGAAATATCTATTAGTAAATAATAGTCATTGCAGCATCAATAGAATCATTTAACTAACAAATTTCTGAATAGAATGCTGTCGAGTGAGATCAACAATTAATAAATGGAACATCATGAATCTGAAAATTTCTCTAAGACAAAAACTAGACAAACTGGAAGCATAGAGAATGGAAAAAACCATCACAAAATCCAGATCTAGCAGAAGGATAATATAAAAAATAAAATATATGTATAAATACATACACATATATATGTATATATATTTAAATGAAGAACTAAATAAACTAGATGTGAAAAAACCAAACATACCAATTTAAAAAATTGGTTATAAAACTAAACCTAGAATTCTCAACAGAGACATCTCATACAGTTGAGAAACACATAAACGCTCAACATACTGAGCCACCTGGGAATGGTAATCAGAACAAGTTTGAAATTCCATTTTCCACCTGTCAAATTGACTGAGACCAGAAACACAAGAGCAAGGTCATGCTGGCAAGGTTGTGGAACAAAGGGAACATTCCTTCTTTGCTGGTGGGATTACAAACTTGTATAGTCACTTCAGAAAACAATTTGGAGGTTTTACAGGAAGTTAAGAATTGATCAAATTTGAGACCTTCCCATACCACTCCTGGGCATATACCCAAAGGCCAATCAGTTCTACCACAAGGGCACTTTCCAGCTATATTAATAGTTTTATTTAAAATAGCCAGAAACTGATAACGACTTTGTTGTACCCCAACTGAAGAATAGATTTTTTAAAAAAATTGTACAACTATCCATTGAAGTATTACTCCCCCGTTAAAAAAGGAAGCCATTAAATTTGCTGTCAAACAGCTGAAATTAGAAAAAATCCCAAATGAGGTAACCCAAACTCAGAAAGACAAACATTGTATACACTCATTTATACAGTAGGTATTAGATATAAAATAAGGGATAATCATGGTACAATCTCCAGACACACAGAGCCTAAGTAACAAGGAGGGTTTAAGGGAGGACACAAGATCTTCCTGGGAAGTAGACTTCATGAGTAGAGTGGGATGGGAACAGGAGTGATCAGGTGAGGGTGAAAGGAGGTTGAGAATACTGGGAGAGGTGACAGGATGTGAGGGCCATTTCAGGAGCAAGACAGAAATCTAGTGCAGTGGAAACTCCATAGAATTTACAAGGGCAACATTAGTGAAGATTCTTATGAGTCCTGAACCACCAAGGCTTTAAGTGGAGGAATTGCGACACCTACTTTCATCATAAGGTTTCTCATGCCTGCATAGAGCCTAGCATAATCATCATTAGAGTGACGAGAGATCCTTCAGAAACTAATAAGAGCCCCACAGCCAAACAATAGGCAGAAAATGGGAAGTCCCGTGAGGGAGGAATTATTGAAGGTACCAGAGGAATCAAGAACACCACAAGCTCATGGCCGACAGAATCAACTGAACAAGATTCAGTTGGATTAACAAAGACCAGGGAACCTGTATGTGTCTGACATACGTCCTGTGTATATGTATTATGCTTGTGCAGCTTGGTATTCTTGTGCGAATCCTAACAGTTGGATCGGATGCTGTCTCTGACTCTTTTGCCTGCTTTTGGAGCCCTTTCCTTCTACTGGTTTGCCTTGGTGTTAGAATATGTGTCTGGTCTTTCATGTGTTTTTGATATTTTGCTGTTTCTAGTGAGAGCATGTGATGAAAATTAAGAGAGCAATAAGTAAATAATTTTCAAATGTTTTGCCATAGTATTTTTCAAATAATTAATGGTATGTCCCAACATTTTATATTGGGTAATTTGTCTTTAGATTGCAGTTTTGTGACATTGGTTTTACACCATGCTGAAATCTCCAGAAAATTCATAATATCTAATTAATTGCTCATTTAAAAAGAATTATTCTAGTAAAATATATTTATAACATTTAAAAATAGGGGGTTAAATTTTCCTTCATTAATAATTTGTTATTTGAGATGATTTATTTATTTCATTTTTGTAGTACCAGTCATCAAATCCGGAGTTTTATTTATACCTTATGCTGTATTTGGTTAACATCCCTGGAAGGCCTGCTCTTTTCTGAGGTGAGGTAAAGGGGAGTGGATCTGGGGAAATGGGATCTGGTTTGAGAAAGACTGGGGAGAGGGGAAGGAGGGAAACTTCACATGGGATGTAATACATGAGAGAAGAAGAAATTTAAAAAGGGGAAAGTGAAGAACAAACAAAAACATAATTTCACCTGGAGAAATTTAAAAAATGTTTTCTAAACTTACTTACTATTGCTGTAAATTTCAAAGACTTTCTGACTAACTTCTCAAGGCTCTTGACATTATGGGTTCATATTATGAAGAAAATGGAAATTCTAAGGAAGTTATTTATAAAGTAAAAAGAGATAGTACAAGAGAAGCCATAATATTCTTAATACACATAGGTGAAAGATCATAATCATAACATAAGGACATTTTTAGTGGTTTTGAATAGAATACCCTGCTGAGGATAACTAGTAAAAATTTTATTCTTTCTTTCTGAAATAATCCAATCAGAATAATCCAACAGAAGCTGCTGACCCAGTGGTTGAATAAGGGAAAAGTTGGAGGAAGCTGAGGAGGAAGGTGACCCTATAGGAAGACCAGAAGTCTCAACTCATCTGGACCCCCAGATCTCTCCAACACTGAGCCACCAACCAGGCAGCATACATCAGTTGATATGAGGCCCCAACACATATACAGCAGAGGACTTCTGGGTCTGTGTTCAATGAGAGAAGATGCACCTAATGCTCAAGAGACTTGAGTCCCTAGGGAGAGGAAAGTTCTTATGGGGTAAGGGGTGAGAAAATCTTCTTGGAGACGGTGTGGAGAGGAGTTATGGGATGTGAAACAGTCAGAGGTGAGACTGGAAGGGGGATAAAGACTGGCTTGGAAATAAAGATAAAAAAATAAAATAACTAACTAACTAAATACAGATAGAAAGAAGGAAAGAAAGAAAAGAAAAGAAAGAAAAGAAAAAAATTAAAAATTGTGATTCATATTAATATATTTATGTTGGTCCATTATTTGTGATAAATGAGCTACCTAATGTTTGTTGGTAATAATAAGAGAAACTACATGTGTCATACTTGAGAAGTTGACAGTATCTTTGGAGGATCTGTGTGAGAGAGTACTGGGAGGAGATATTGGTTGATATTAGGATGTAAGGTCGGGGCTGAGAGATGGTTCAGTGGTTAAGAGCACTGATTGCTCTTCCAGAGGTTCTGAGTTCAATTCCCAGCAACCACATGGTGGTTCACAACCATCTGTAATTCTCTCTTTTGGTGCGACAGTATACTCATATACATGAAATAAATAAACCTTTTTAAAAAAAGGATGTAAGGCCAATGAATAAATTAATTAATAATAAAAAGAAAAAAGAAGAAAAGTATTTGTAAATATAAAATTGTTTGAAATTTAGTGTTTTCTTCTTTTAAAAACATTTTGCATAATCTAGGAGAGTTCAGAATTGTCTACTTTGACTAGTGCATGCCCAGAAAATAATGTAAAATATAAAGCCTAAAATAGTTATAATTTCATGGTATAGTGATGTATCAACTCATACAAAAGGAACAAATATTTATTGAGTTTCTTTAATACGACAGATTTTTTATTTCCAAAGTTTTTTGGCCTCAGAATGATGTGCTATGTTTCAAAACAAGGAATATTGGACCATTTACATTATCATCTAAAACATGACACATTTTGTAAAAGAATATGAATTTGTCAAGGAAGCTACACAATTTTAAGTTTTTAAGTTTTTCATCTCTTGTGATTTTTATGTTCCTAGTAGGAAGTTTCATAAGCTAACTATATAAGATAAATAAAGTAACATAAATGGGTGAGAAATCATTTATGAAATGATAAAGCCAAACATGAAGTAGGTCAAAATATTGGTCATGTTTATGTTGGTTATGTTAGAGTATAAAGTTTTAAAGTAAAATAATAACCAAACAGAACTAATATAAACTGTAAACCAGGAATAATATGTACACTGCTAATAACACATTATTTGCACATATGGTATATTTAAAAAGCTCCAAAATATACTGGCAATATTATCTTCATAGAAAAATGGGCAATTTGAATAGATACTTCCACAAATAACCATCAGTGATTGAATACATTGAGAAATTTAAGAAATGCATTCAAACTGAAGTAACTTTAGTTATGAAAGTTTAAGTACTCAAGTATTTCAGCTTTAATGGTTTACCAAATCAGCATAAACTTTAAGTATGTATAATTTCAATGAGAACTCTATGGCACAAACTGGATATATCTTTTGACACAGAAACTCCACTGATGGTATTTCTATGAAGAGAATAATTTTAAAGTGGATGTAAAATTCAATTTAATTCCTTTATGTAGAAGAACTGGAAATAATTTATTCATGTACATAATGAAGTTATTTTATAAATTTTTGTGCCATGGCATGTCACCATACAAAAACATTTTAATGTCAACATATGATAAGACAACATAAAATGTTAAGTAGATGATTTCAATTGTATATTATATAAATACTTATAAAACATTGTGCTCATATAAAAGGCTCTCTGCATGAACCAAAATACTATTTCTTTTGAATGGTTAAGAATATGCACTCTTTGCCATAATCACATTAATCCTGAATATCAGTGTTTGTGGATCCAACACGCTCTGTTCTTTTAATATATTTATATCACTTTCGAGACTCTACCTTTACTTACAATTTGTGGATACTGAACTGAAGGGTTAGCAAAACCCACCAGGATGATAACCACTTAAGTTCTAATAGAAGAAGTCTCTGGCTGATATTAGAAAGAAGTGTAGTACACGGAGGAAAACTTCCATATGGAACAAGGAGTTCCTGAAACCTTAGCAGATGCCTTTAATTACCATTATGATGCAAACTTCTTCATATCAAGTTTAGGCATTGTTTATTAGAGTAGATTTTAATGAGGTTCTATAATTGATTCTTATCTGAAATTCAATGATTACCCTTGTGGTTTTTTTAATTTAGAAAAATGTTATGGATAAATACAGAAACTATTAAGTTTACAAATTGTTTTAATTGGAACTATAAAACGAGAACAAATGTCATCAGATATTACATTTTCTTGTTCTACTACTACATATTTGTGAATTAACACTTTAAACAGTAGAATCTTAGAGAAAATGAGTAACAATCTTTAGTGGATAATGTTTATTCTCTAGTATGATTTCATATTTCCCTCTGTGCATATTGGTTTATTTTAATTTAAAAGTCTTTATGTTAGCCAACCTATATTAATGAAGTTCAAATGCATTGGTACATGGACATTTCTCTTAACTTGATAAAAACAAGTTGTCATAGTGCCTGGCAGTACTCAGAATTGCCTAAGCTAATAATGCACATAGGAATGTACCATTATTTTAGTCCTAGAGCAAATTGGGAACCTGCCAGTTAGAAATTCCCATTAGGAAATGTATATTGTAGCATCACTACATTAATTCTGGGAAATTGTCAAGTCGTATCATAAAGGCTTGAGCTTCTCAGAGGCACGAGCTGTGATTATCACATGATTGTTTAAACAGCCTAATCGATGAAACAAAATTTTAATTAATTCTAATTGTTTTATTGTAGCTCTTAAGCAAGCAAATTTAGAGCAATGAATAATATCTGACCTAATTTCCTTAAACATTTCTTCAATGGCTTTTTTTTGAGATTTTTATAAAAATAATATTCAGAGTGAAGCGCTCTGAGCTGCCAAATCCCAGGCAGTGAGTTGCCGCTGCTGCAACCAGGGTGTCAGTAATTAACACCATGGACACCTCTCACGAGGGCCCGATTCATGATGCACAGATGGATTATTATGGCACCCGCCTAGCAACCTGCTCCTCGAATAGGTCTGTTAAATTTTTTGATGTGCGAAATGGAGGACAGATCATCATCGCAGACCTCAGAGGACATGAGGGGCCAGTGTGGCAAGTAGCCTGGGCCAACCCCATGTATGACGATATTCTGACTTCCGGTTCCTATGACCAGAAAATCATTATTTGGAAAAAGAAAAACAGCACTTGGGAAAAGACCCATGAACGCTTGGGACATGACTCTGAAGTGTATTCTGCTTGTTGTGCCCCTCATGACTATGGCCTTATCCTGGCCTGTGGAAATTCAGATGTGGCAGTCTCACTGCCGACCTTTTCAGTGGAAGGTCCGTGGGAAATGAAGATTAACAACACTCACAGGATTGGCTGTAATGCTGTCAGTTCGGCCCTGACTGTTATGCCTGGAAGCTGTATAGATCAAACATCAGGGCAGACACCCAATTACATCAAGAAGTTTGTATCAGGTGGCTGTGACAACCTCAAGCTGGGGAGGGAAAAGGTCATCTAAAAGAGGTGCAAAAACTAGAGGCACACAGCGACTGGGTTCGAGGCTTTGCCTTGGCCCCTTCCATTGGCTTGCCTACTAGCACCATTGCCTGCTGATCTCAGGATGCTTGAATGTTTATTTGGACCTGCCATGATGTCTAGGGCAATATATGGTTACCGAAACTCCTAAATAAGTTCAATGACTTTGTGTGGCACATGAGCTGGTCCATCACAGCAAACATCTTGGCTGTGTCATGTGGAGACGATAAGGTGTCCCTGAGGGAAGTGCCAGTGAATGGACAGTAGGTGTATATCAGTGAGGTTAACCAGAGATAAGGTTCTGGGTCAGTTTCCACCACAGAGGGCCTACAGAATGAGCAGTGATAACACAGGCAGCCTGATCTTCCTGTAACCTATTCTGGAACAACCTTACAACTGGGAAGAAGATTTCCAGTGCTACCAAGATTCCACCCTCATGAGAGCCCCCACACATGCAACACTGGGTCTCACCTGCCTTACTGGGATCCTATGTGTTTAGTAATTTAGGTCCAGCTGAAAGTATTCATGACTACTATGGCCACTTTTAACTATCTTTTGTTTCTGGCTGTTTCCAAGCTAATAAAATCATATTGCATAGAAAAAGGAAAAAGAAATATTCAATTCACCTAAGGAACATGATCCAGACCAAACAGGACTGATGCACATTTGAACTCTCAGATGTGGCAACATCCATAGGATCAGCACAACTTTGAACCAGATGGGATGTCAGAGCTAGGACTGGGACATGGAAAGTAGTACTGAGCCCTAAGCAAGAAGCTTTCTGCACTTATCATCACTTGCAAAGAAAAAATTAATTCTTTCCAATGGAGTCTTATGGGAAATTCTAACCACATTTAAGGGTAGGCCCCATACACAGCAGTGGGTGTGCAACACAGACGAATTAAGTGGCATTTTGTATAGACATATATATTTTTGTCTCACATCGTTTTGTTAGGGCATATTTTATCTTACTGGTCTTTTGTTTATATATTATGGTTTCCCATCTGGTGATTTTTATGAAGTATGGTGAGTTTGTTTTTTTAATTTTTTTGCTTTTTATTTTTTATTTTTGTTTGCCTGTTTGTTTTCTAAAGGGAGCAAAAGAAAGGGCACAGGGTCATGTAGTTGGGTAGAGTTAGAGGTTCTATGGTTTGCTGCTACCACATTCTCATCCAAACAGAAAATATACTTACCAAAACAGACAAATAGCAGTGAGGTTCAAAAGTTTTGGCTAATATTACAAGCAAAACTTTTCAAATACTACTTGGTAAATAAATAACTTAAAATTTTTAAATCCTTGGATTAATATCTGATGATAGCTAATCAGGCCATGGCAGAAATATTAAGATAGAAAATGGAAAGTATAAAAGTCTTAAAATTAAAAAAGAAACATGTTTTTCAATAATAAATATTTCCAGAATAGTTTATTTTGGAAAATTAATTTCCTTTCAAGCATTTTGAGAATCCTCAACTGAAAAAGCAAACATCACATAACTACTACATTATTAATAAGTTTTGAATGTTCATCAGTATGTGTAGAAAATGCTTTCTTATTAAACAAACATAACATGTCGTAGAAAATAATGTCAGTTAGTGAATTTTCTGAGCTTCACTTTATAAACTTAGAACTCTAAATATTTTATAAATTAATTTGCTGGTAGAATTATAATGAAGTTATGAATACTAAAGACAAACTGAGATTCTTCACACAAATATTGAAAATATATTTTCCCTATTCATCACTTCTGTGGTTATATGTAATTTATTTCAAAAGAATAGGCTAAGATTTTGATAAGCATTCACAACTTATTTCAAAACTTTTAAGAGAGATAGTATTAGAATTTATCAATATACACAGATAATAATATAATTGCTAAACACACAATTTGGTATAAAACTTAGTATTCAATTATGGTCCAACCCAATTACAGTGGAATGTGGAAGTGAACTTTTCCAAATGTATTCATAGACATATCTATACTTTGAGCATTGTTCACATTCCACTTACATTTCTTTTACTTTACTACATATACAGAAATAAATTCTACTTTGATAACAGCATTTCAATGAACCATTAAATGTTTCCCTAGGGTATCGTAGTATAATGTCCATTATGTTTGATAAACTTCCCTTAGGCTGTAAGTCATGCTTGTAGAGGTAAGAAACAAAACAATGTAAAGGCAAACATGAGATCTGGGATGTCCATCTTCAAACCCAATTACTTACTGAATGTATATGTAGAAAAGAAGAAACCAAGATAGAATTTGGCAACACTTTTGAATAAGTTATAGTAATAATAACATCAGTGATTTCTCAAGTTCTCAATTTGGCTTGCAAATGAACCTGCAATTCCATAAATATTATTACATGTGATGGAACTTACACACCTTATATGTCTAACTAGTATTCCAGTTTGCATATAAAAAGCATTTTATTTACGGTCTCATCACTGGATATACAACTGAGTTAATTCCATAGTTTTTAGTCATGGAAAATAATGTTTCAGGGAACAGGATATGATGGTTGATCCTTTTTGTGGAAATTGCCACCAAATCCATTGCTCCATATCTCCAGCATTCAGTTCATCTCCTTTGACTATGTGTCAAGAAGTTTTATAACTGTGTCATTTTATTAGAATGTACCTGCCACATTGCTTATATTAACAATGTGTGTACTATTTATATTATCACCAATTGTAAATACAAGACCCTTTCTCTTCAGGCAACATTTATTTTTCAAGTTTTTGTATAATTACTAAGTTACAGCATAATATAATTTATGAGTTGAAAATAAAGAAAAATGTTGTTTCAAAGAAACCTGGGACAAAAGGCTGACTGACCAACTAACTTACAGACAGCATATTTTGGGATGAAATCTATACTATTAGAATTTAGAGAATTTATTTGAATTTTCTTTCTATGAAATTGTTTGAAAAGTAGAAAGTGGAAGTAAGTCTGTCCTTTGGGAGTTAGAAAGAAACTACAAACCATGTTCGTGCATTTTCCATTCATTATTGTTCCAATATAAACTAAACTTTTTCAATCCTGTGTGCTCACAAAACTAGCTCCCAAACAATGTTTCTATGATCACACATTTGAATCAGGGAAAATTTTTTTGGTACAGCTATAATCTGTGATTCATATAAAAGTTAGAGAGTCGCAATTTTACAAAACAGGCCTTCAGGTTTTATTATGTAAACAGGATTATTTTTTGCAAAATTGTAATGATTAGATCTTACTTGTGCACATCAGCATTAAATAGAACCAGAGTTAGAGTTTATCATAATTTCAGCCTGCAATGCGAAATTCAGCAGAGAAGAAAATCTGAATAAAACAGTGATGATTCAGATTCTAAAATGTATGACGTTATCCATTTATCCAACTTCAAAAAAAATGTATGGCTTTTATTATTAGGTTACAATGAATCAAGATTTGTGTTCACACTAATGTTGCCCTCATTTCCATTTATATTAAACTGGTATTTGTTTTTTTAAAGGTGGCACATGAATGAACAGAGCCTTCCACAATCTCTGTTTGTTCAGCTTGTAACATGCACAATAGCAAATTCAATCTTGTTAAGAGGCTTATTGCTCCGTTGTAGAAGTTACTTGAATTGCAAGAAAGTTTGAATTTACCTAGATTGTGTGTTTGTGTGAAAGAATGAATTGAAGTTTAAAAGAACATTTTTTCACTAATAAATTGCCTATGATTCTGTGATTTAAACAATCATTTGCTCATGCTAGCACTCAAATGAGAAAAAATAAACTTTATTTAAACATTAGGAAAGCTGAGTTCATCTGAAATGCCAATTAGGTAAGACTTCTTAAACTCAAGGACAATATTTTATTCAACCAACTTTGAAGCAAAAGGTATTCTTTTGATGAAGTACTATTTAGTTTAAATTGAGCAAAAACAATGGGGTCAGAGTCTTAAAGTGCCATTTGTTTGATACTATATTATGACATACTTGTAGACATTTTACTAAGGATCATTTAACATAAGCATTTGTTACAAAGAAAAACAAGATTAATTTTAATCAATCAATGCATCAAAATAAAATTTTTGAACAAAATTAAATTTGTTGTACATGAAATTGATGTTATTAATAAATCATGATTACTATATTTACTATACACTATTAGCAAATGCATTTGTGATAACAGGCATAGGTCATTGAAGAGGAAAGCTGCTAACGCACACAGAAAAAAATATACCCAATTAAACAGTGAGACTCACAAACATTCACAACGATAGAATAAAGAATTATAATTTTGCATAAGGCCTAACACAAAATGTAGAATTTAGAAATCAATTTACTTTTCTGCTGACTTGATACTTTTAGTGTTTTGTTTTATTTTGTTTTGTGTGTATGTGTGTATTTTAATGAGGAAACAAACATTTTGTTTTGTGTGTATGTGTGTATGTTTTAATGAGGAAACAAACAAGATAATACATACAATGAATAAAAAGTTCAACAGCCAGTAACAACCATTATTAGGAAAAACACATTCCTTAAATTAAAATCTGTGACAAAATATAAAACTGTTCTTACTGTTACTAACAGACAAATTAATTTTGTTAGAAGACTAAAATATATTAGGACAACAATAATGACATATATGATTGCAGAAATTACTTAGTGCTTAAAAGCACTAATGATTCTTCCAGAGGACCTAGTTTCCATGTTCAGTGCCCACATGGCAGCTTACAATCCTCTGAAACTTTAGTTCCAAGGGATGCAATATTCTCTTCCGCACATTGCATACAAAATACTTACAAACACTGATAAACATAAATAATATAGTAAGAATATTTTTAAAAGACCATGTTATACTATATGGAAATAGGATTTTATTTCAAAGATGCAAGATTTGGGAAAGAAACACAAAATAACTCACTAACATTGCATTTCAGGACATTCATAACCAATTATAAAGTAAAGAAATATGTGTAAAAGAATCAATTAATTTTATGCTATAAATGAAAATATATATCATTAGAGAACATTTTTAAAATTAGAAAAATGTATATACTTTCATAATGTAGCTCTGAAATGTATATCCAGAAAAGGAAAATAAAGATATAAAAGACATAATAATTGAAGACAGCCATGGTGCTGGAATTTCAGCAGTTCAGAGGCATAGGCAGGGAATTCATTCAAGTTTGGTGCTACCATGTTCTATAGAGTGAGTTCCATATCCTCTGGGACAAACTGTCATACATAAAATCAATCAATCAATCAATCAATCAATCAATAATTTAAACAGACATTTTGCAAACAAAAAAGTTATTTTTAAATTCATCAACTTGAAAAATGTAAATCCCATAATTATATGCTTCTATATTTCTGTTAGAATATTGGTGCTCAGCTGGCTTCTCCTTATTTTCTCTTCAGTCCAGGATCCTAGTCCACCGTAAGATTTCCCCACATTCAGTGTAAGTTTACATGAATAATAAGTAAGTTTGGGAAGATATCTGTTGGAGAAGTGTTTGTTCTACAAGCATGAATACCTGTTTTGTTACTGACCTTTGTCCCCTAGTAGCCAGTGTCCCATGGTAGCCAGCATTTTACTTTCTCACACTTGTATTGAGCCAGCTAATTTCCAGGTTGGTTTCCCTATGTTTTATTTCCAATGTAGGTGATGGGTATCTTTAGCAATATGGTCTTACTGTATGGTGAGCAATCGACTATTGTTTAATGTGGATCTGGTCACTGTAATTATTATTCTCCATAAGATGTTTAACATTGTTTTTGAAATCTTGGATTTTTAAACAAAAATTCTAGTTCTAGGAATGGGATGCCCACTATGCATCTACATCTGTTTGCTCACAACCACTGTTTAAGTTAATGTCAAGGGAAGCCAATTTCCACTTTGGTTTTTATAACACATGCACATGTAAGATATATATAATATAATATAATATATATATAATATAATATAATATAATATAATATAATATATATTTGGAATATGTGTGTGCACGTGTATACCTGTGTGTGTGCGCGCATGCACAAAATCTCTAGTCACTGAGAATGATGTAGTGACTGTATCCTCACAAATTAAGAGGCAGAGACAGTGCTGTCTGGTTTATTCAAACTAATTTTAAAATTAAGGAGAAAACAACTGAGTAAGACACAAGGTGTCCATCTCTTCCACTACATATATGGACACAAAAACATGCATGCATACCTCAAAATTTGTCATTATCTTTAACTTGGCTTTTAGAAACAGTAAGAATAATATCATTGAAATGCCACCTCCATAACAGACATCCACAATGAAATCTTATCTCAGTGAAGAAATGTTACTCCATAACCTTTATGTTTGTGCGTGAATGTCAAAATGTATTACCTAACTTATCTTCTATATAAGTAAGTTACATAAATGCTAGTATAGTTGGAACATGAATAAACAGTATGGTAATTGAAACAAACTGCTAAATAAAAGTAGGAACGCCTGCTCCTCCTTTTCTTTATGTGTTTTACATACACACACACACACACACACACACACACACACACACACACACAAACACACCCCACACACACACAAGTTATATGACAATGATTCTCACTGTTTTGCTCCAAAGCCTCTCAGTTTTTCAGTGGAAGATCAGGGACGTGGGAGTGTCAGGTCATTGTCTGGTAGTAGACTGATTTTTTTTCTCCGAAAAATATTGACTAGATGCAATCTTTCAAAAGAATCTGGAGGTAGCTGATGTCTAAATCTTGGTAACAATAAAAAGGCTTAAACAGATGCAGCTTGTAATGACAGAATTGTAACTCCTAGGTTGTTCATTTAGGAAGACCTGTGGGAATATTTTACATTTTGAGCTCATTCAGATACACAAAATCTCTACTCACTGAGAGAGAAATTGTTTTTTTTTTATAAACTTAGGATTTTATAACCACTCATACAGAAAGGAATATATGACTAAGCTTTCACTTGAGTAATTAAGTAAGCTGTAATATTTTTCAACCATTGTGCAAAAATCATCATAACTGAAAATGCAGTAAAATTTTAGTTGAGACTACATGAAAATAGCCTTTAAAGTATTTACACTATCAATGCATATAAATTAGGTAAATATTTTTGTTTTCTAACTTTCATATATAATGTTATAGAAAAAGCTTCCCTATAAAAATGCATAGCTAAATATATCCTGCTATCAGGGGGTATGTGTGTGCTCAATACAGTTCAGGGTGAGAGTTCTATAGAGAGAGAGGTTTAAGAGTACATTAACAGCCTTATATGTAAAGATTAATTTATCTTTCTTTTATGTGTATGAATCATTTGCCTTCACATATGTAAAGATGATGGGTACATATACAGCAACTACAAAAGTCAGAAGAGTTCATTTTATCCCCTGGAACCAGAGATAAAAATAGTTGTAATATTCAATATGGTTACTGGGAACTGAACTCTGGGAACAAGAGACCTTTGAGCCATTTCCACAGCCCTATTTAGTCTTAAAATTGAGGGTAACAGAAGTTATATGTGTGTGTGTGTGTGTGTGTGTGTGGGTGTGTGTGTGTGTGTGTGTGGTGTGTGTGTGAGAGAGAGAGAGAGAGACAGACAGACAGAGACAGACAGAGACAGACAGACAGAGAGAGACGGACAGAGACAGAGACAGACAGAGACACTGGAGGGGTGAATATTAGAAGACAATTAGAGCCTTTTCTTTCACATTCATGATGCAGTCTCTTTTTAATGTTTCAGCTATTTTGTATATTGCAGTTGAGCTAGCCCACGAATTTTCTGACAATTCTCTTATCTGAACATTAGGCATTCCATTATTAAACAATATTTACCCTTTTGTGGGTTCTGGTGGTCAGAGACTATTATCAAGCATGTATGGCATTTTTTTCCTGTTTGTATCATGTCACTGACATTAAGCAATCCTTTAAGTAAACATTTATATGTGTGAATATGGAGGCTAGTAGAGAGGGTCAGATATCATCCTTGGGAATCCTATCTAACTCTTTAGAGATAGCATCTCTCACTTACCCAAACCTCAGAATTATGCGATTACTGGAGGTTCATGCTGCAGGCATTTTCCCACTAGTGCTGTGACTACGAATACACAACACCCATAGCCAGCATTATTATTTGAGTTTGGGATGTGAAACTTAGATCTCTCTTCTCACAAGATAATCAATTTATAAACTTTACTGTCGCGCCAATCCCAATGTTAATTAACTTTTAGTTGTAAGGTATGTTTTCCAGAAATGTTAACATTTTAATGATAATTATGAATAAGGTAACTTGTAAAGATTATATATAAAATATCAAAAAACTCAAAAGAGATCTCTGTTTTAAAGTTCGAACTAAAAGAAAGAAGAAAAACACATTAGTATTAGTTAAAAGGTTTCATTACATATCCATTGAATAGGATGAATTTATTACAAGATAATAATTCATAGAATAATCATGTGGACAGATGATCATAACATTTTTATTTATTCATTGTTTTTAGAATTGTGACAAATTCATATATGACACCTAATTTAATCTCTAAGATCATTAAATTATATTATATATATGTATATATATCAATCATTAGGAGATTTATTCTAAGATATGATAAATAACTTTCCCAAAATAAAGCAAGCAAGAAAAAAATCTCATGGGAAAAAACAGGACTTCACACTATGTTTATATTTTTAACTGAGACTGCACTGCCTGAAATGATGTATTATGCGGTGGGTAAACAGTTTGATGTCTCCTTTATTAATCTTTGTTCAATTCAGTTATAACAAAATTGTCCTGGAAATCTGAGGGAACATGTGACTTTTAGACATGGAAAAGCTATGATAGTAATGTAGACCTACCAGAATTATCCTCCCCAAAACCTAAATAAAATCAGAGTAAGACAATACTGATTATTTCAAAGAAAGTATTAGAAGTATTAGTATAAGTGTTTCAGAAACTCAAATAGATAATGATAGTATACTTAAAAAGTGCAATGATTAAGACACTCAAATATGGAGAAAATTTAAGCCAAATACAGCCCTACCTACATACAAATGCATCAGGAAAGATACTAAAACAAAGAGAAAAAAAACATATTCGATGGAAGGCAACAATAACAAGATAACACACACACACACATACACACACACACACACACACACACACAGGATTCAAGCTTCTATGATCTCTAGGATATGTTTAAAAAAAAAAAAAAAGAATAAACACAAGAATCTACAAAGTACAAGTATATAAGATAGGATTTAAATGCATAAATAATTTATTAATGAAATTCTATTGGAAAAATTTGCTAGACTGTGTCTACAGATGCTGTCTTCCATTTTTACTTGGCTATTAGAATTGTTAAGATAAGATTCTTATTTACATTTCTTTCTTTTTTTTTTTAGCATTAGTCCGTATTTATTATATCTGGTATTTGACCTTAATTTTTTTTATCTTTATTAACTTGAGTATTTCTTATTTACATTTCGATTGTTGTTCCCCTTCCAGATTTCTGGGCCAACATCCCTCTAACCCCTGCCCCCCGTTTCTATATGGGTGTTCCCCTCCCCATCCTCCCCCCATTACCACCCTCCCCACAACAATCACATTCACTAGGTGTTCAGTCTTGGCAGGACCAAGGGATTCCTGTTCTACTGGTGCTCTTACTAGGCTGTTCATTGCTACCTATGAGGTTGGAGCCCAGGGCCAGTCCATGTATAGTCTTTGGGTAGTGGCTTAGTCCCTGGAAGTTCTGGTTGCTTGGCATTGTTGTACATATGGGGTCTCAAGCCCCTTCAAGCTCTTCCAGTCCTTTCTCTGATTGCTTCAACGGTTGTCCTGTTCTCAGTTCAGTGGTTTGCTGCTGGCATTCACCTATGTATTTACTGTATTCTGGGTGTGTCTCTCAGGAGAGATCTACATCCGGTTCCTGTCGGCCTGAACTTCTTTGCTTCATCCATATTATCTAGTTTGGTGGCTGTATATGTATGGACCACATGTGGGGGCAGGCTCTCAATGTGTGTTCCTTCTGCCTTTGTCTAATCTTTGCCTCCCTATTCCCTGCCAAGGGTATTCTTGTTCACCTTTTAAAGAAGGAGTGAAGCTTTCACATTTTAGTCATCCTTCTTGAGTTTCACGTGTTCTGTACATCTAGGGTAATTCAAGCATTTGGGCTAATAGCCATTTCTTTCTCTGCTTGTTTCTCTTTTGTGTAAAGGAAGGCTACTGATTTATTTGAGTTAATTTTATACCCAGCCACTTTGCTGAAGCTGTTTATCAGGTTTAGTAGTTCTCTGGTGGAACTTTTGGGATCACTTAAATATACTGTCATATCATCTGCAAATAGTAATATTTTGACTTCTTCTTTTCCAATCTGTATCCCCTTGATCTCCTTTTTTTGTCTGATTGCTCTGGCTAGAACTTCAAGAATTATATTGAATAAGTAGGGAGAGAGTGGGCAGCCTTGTTTAGTCCCTGATTTTAGTGGGATTGCTTCAAGTTTCTCTCCATTTAGTTTAATGTTAGCTACTGGTTTGCTGTATATGGCTTTTAATATGGACAACCATTTTCTAATGTTATTTGCCTTTATAGATGAGTTGAGAGTTTGTCTTACAATTTTAATAACACTTCTTTGATTTATATTTTCAACACTTGACCATATTATATCATTCATAGGCTTTGATCATGTATATGTACATTTATTTTTAGGTGTTCATAGTTTTTCTGTGTTTGGGAAATTTTCAGGTATAATTTTGTGGTAGGGGAAATCTCACAAAGCCTTCACCTGAGACAAAGTATTGCAGGACACTAAGTAATTCTGAGAGCTAGAGAAATAGTCTTGCCCAGGGAAAATGACAATTGTTTTTCCAAAACCAAAGGCTCATCTCTGAAAACATACAGACTTATCAACTTGTATTTATGTATTTAGGAAAATATATATGTTAACAATTAATGAAAAAGATAGAGTATAGAATTATGCAAGGATAGTACACAGGAGGACTTAGATGGAGAAAAGGCTACATCTACATGATATAATTATATTATGTGCTCAAAATTTATTAAAGCATGACTGCATATTCACAAAATCAGCAGCTAACCAAAAACGTTCAATTTTAGATATGACAGAAGAAAATTTGATGCTCATGACTTTATATAAGCAGCATGAATGGACAAATGACATGTTTTTTACATAATAATAATGTGTGATTTCAGCATTCAACTCTCATCTTAATGTGGGTTGTCCAAACGAAAATAAAAACATTTGTATTAAACTGTCATAGATTTTTTACTGCTACTGTAGTGATTTTAATAATAATGATCCCTTGGCCCTTCCCTCTCTTTTAGCTTCTTTGGGTCTGTGGATTGTATCCTGGGTAATCTTGTATGTTATGGCTTATATTAACTTATAAGTGGGTACATATTTTGTGCACATCATTTTGGGTTTCAGTTTCCACCATAAGTATGATATTTCCTAGTTTAATCCATTTGCCTATGAATTTCAAGAGTCATTGTTTCTAATAGCTGAGTAGTAATTCATTGTGTAAATGTACCACATTTTCTGTATCCATTCCTCTGTTGAGGGACATCTGGGTTCATTTCAGCTTCTGGCTGTTACAAATAAGACTGTACCCCAAGCTTTCAATCAAACATGGCATTGTGAAAGTAGCTTTGTGGATTTTAAATCCAAAATATTAAGAGAGATTAACAATTGACGTGGAAAATTCCAGCACATTTGCTCTGGTGCCACCTTGTATAGGATGTCCTATGTTACGTAAGAAACCAAACTAAGCAAGCCAGGAAGAACAAGCCACAATGCAGTCCTCCACGGTTTTTAACTCTGCTTCTGTGTGATTTCCTCTCCTGAATTGTCTCATTGACCAGCAGTGAGCAGAATGTAAAAGTCAAATAAATCCTTTCCTTTCTAAGTTGCTTTTGGCCAATATTTTATCATAGAAACAAAAATAAACTAAATGAGAATCTTTCAAAGAATAAGTATATTATTAAAATAAAAATATTGTACCCCTAAGTACAATTTACTTAGCATTTTATTCGGTACTCCATCCAACAGATATAGAATGCAAAACAAGAGGAACTCATGCTACTTTCTCTAAAGTAAAGTTCATACTAGGTCACAAAGCAAGCCATAATAAATTCAAAGAACTGAATTTGTTTTTTGTATTGTATCAGGACATGAGACAATAGTACTAAAGAGCAATGCCAATAAAACTAGTGGAACAATACAAATAATTGAAGATTGAGCAATTTACCTCTGAATGAACAGTAGATCACTGAAGAATTCTGCATGGAAATTTAAAAGTTCTTAGGATCAAATGAAAACAAAAGCAAATAAATAAGTACCTCTGGGATACAGCTAAAGCAAATGCAATAGGAAGATTTGTAGTTATGAAAGACTCTATTTAAAAAATGGAAATTGTAAATACATAATGCATTCATTAGCTTCAAATACTTAGCAAAATAAGATGAAGCAAAACAGAAAAAGGAATATCTCAAAAGATCAAATAAAAGGACAAAATTAATTGAATGGAGATTAAAACAACAATACAATAAGTTAAAACTTTCATCTTTGATAAAAAATAATAATATTATCAAGCATCTATACAAAAATCTAGCAAAAGATATAGTTTAAAATTTTGGAAATAAAATCATAGATGATAAATAAGTAGCTATAATATATTTAAACTATATTTGTAGTATCGCTACATAAACTCATTCCTAAAAGTTTGGAAATCTAGAAGAAATATATTCAATCTTAATACACATGGTTTATCAACATTAAATAAAGAATATATAATTGTTTTCAAATCCTGAGCAATCAAATAGACTGAAGAAACAATTAAAAGTCTTTGCTCAAAGAAAAGCTCAGTACTGGATAGATAGACTGGTTAATTCTATTAAACATTTAAAGAAGAGCTAACCAATATTCTTAAAGTGTTAAATGGGAGAGAAAAGGCAAAGAACTTGAACTCTTTTTATCAAGTTAATATTAGCCTGATGTTCAATCCACATAAAAAGGGTCAAAAATAAGAGAAAATTTTCATAATTAAAATTATCATTGAATTGTATAGACAATAAATATATGGCGATAATGCCAATAAGCAGACAAACCAATTTTCATTTTTTTGTGAGTTTTTATTTTAAGACATGCCCATTGATAAATGCAATATATCACTTTAAAACACATAAAGGCAAATATTGCATGGTGACTTCAATAGACAGAGTAAAGGCCTTCGATAATCCCCAGTGAATCTTCCTGTAAAAACTTTGAAGAAAATAATAACAGGAAGAACATATTTCAGCACAATAAAGTATATATAAAAATAAAAAAGGAAAGCAAATTGCCTTATCTTAATATTTATGACACTCTTAGTCAATATAGTGTTTGAAGTCTTAGCAGAAACAATGAGACAAAGAAATGAAATAAAGATGTGTAAAGGAAAGGAAATAGTAAAAGAAAGTGTGCTTGCAGATGACATGTTCTTATACTTAACACTGAAAACTTCAGCAATAACAACAACAAAACGCAGATATGAAACATTTAGAAACTGCATAGGTAGCAATGAATAGCCTAGTAAGGGCACCAGTGGAAGGGGAAGCAGCCAAGACTGAAACCCCAGTGAACTGGATTGTTGGGGGGAAGGGCATTAATGGGGGGATGGGATGGGGGGAACATTACAGAGAAGGGGGAGGGGGATGTTGACCTGGAAAACGGGAAAGGGAATAATAATTGAAATGTAAATAAGAAATACCCAAATTAATAAAGATGGAGGGGAAAAAAAGAAAAAAAAAACACAGTAGGATAACAGTTATTTCTGCATTCAAGGAACCCACTTGGAGATCCTCCTTCAATTGGACCATTATTTTGTTCCCTAAAGGGGCATGAGGGTCTATCATTCCTACATGGGCCCAGCAGAATACACTGCAGGGGGTCTTCTGCCTTTGGAAAATATCGAATTTTGTCACCAAATCTCCATTGGAATCAAACATAATCTTGATTCTATCGGGAGTCTTGAAATGTACTATTTTGAGGGAATGGAGTAGCTGAGAAAGAAAATAAAATATTGCTGATTGTCAAAAAAAAAAAGAAAATTAGAAAAATAGAAAATAAGTACCAAAAAGTAACTGGAGACAGTTGCATGCCAGTACGATGTGTTGAAGAACCATATATAGATTGATCATGAGAAATCAATGGATATGCTTATACTAGTAATGAAAATTTCAAGAAGGCATCAGGAAAAAGACTATTCATAATGGCTTAAGCATCAATAAAAATGTCTATGAATAAGTTAATCAATGGAAGTTCAAATTTTATCCAATCAAAATTTCAAAACACTAATAATTTCTAAATTATTAGAAAGGACTGAAGAAGGTGTACTGATTTCTCATGATCAAAACCAATACTCTAAACTTGCATATACTATTCAAAATGATGCATGCCTTGAATGCAATCCCCATTAAAATCCAATCATGTTTTTCATGAAACTAGAAAAAATCAATTTGAAAATTCATTATGAAACAAAATAAGTATGTAAGTAAATAAATGATTGGTCATGTTTTTCATAAGCAGAGAGAATATTGTTGAATGTATCCCAGTATCTATTCTCAGGCTAACTACAGAACTTGAATAATGCATAGGGTGGTCCTGGCACAAAACAGACATTTTGACCAGTGGGACGTAATAGAGGATACAGTTATCAGCCTGAAATGTACAACTACCTAATTTGTGACTAGGACACTAATATAAAACTTTAAAATTTGTAATTGCTAAATGACATACTTCAAGATATAGCTTTGTGCTATATCTGAAAAGAAACACACGAAATCACTTACTAAATTCAAAGTAGGGGTTACATGAAAACCCTTCCAAGAAAAGGAAATAACAAAGTGAAAAATCAACCTGCAGAAAAAAGGAAAAGCCTTTACAAAATCTATTTAGACAGAAGATCTTATTTACATCGTGTACAGTACTTCAAATTTAAATGTCCAAAAAAGTCACAAATAATCTAGATGAATAAATGAACTAATGTATTAAACATGCAGTTCTAAAAAGAAAAATATTAATGATAAATGAGGATTTATTAAATGTCTAGTTTTTTTTATACATCAAGAAAACACAAATTAGAACTGTTTCAAGATTGTTTTTCCTCACCTCCGTCAGAAAGGATATCAGTAAAGAATTAAACATCAAGGAATTCTGAAATGATACATGATACACCTTTATTCTCTGGTGGAGAAAAAAAATGAAGGATAACTGATTTAAGCAACAACAAAATCTTAAAAACATGAAGATCAATATCAAACAACTAGATGCCTCAAAGCTCCTAGGGACAAAACCACCAACCAAAGAGTACACATGGAGAGACCCATGGCTCCAGCGGCATATGTAGTAGAGGATGGCCTTGTTGGTCATCAATGGGAGGAGAGGCCCTTGGTCCTGTGGAGGCTCAATGACCCAGCATAGGGGAATGCTAGTGCACTGAGTCAGGTTTGCTTGGGCTGGTAGGGGAGCACCCTCATAGAAGCAGTGGGAGGGGAAGGGTATAGGAGGCTTGTGGAGGGGAAATTGGGAAGGAGGATAACATTTCAAATGTAAGTAAATAAAATAACCAATAAAAAATGAAAAAAAGTTTACTCAACTAGAACACACGACTATATACTTATAATACTCTAAGAAAACATGCTACATAGATACTTAAATTTGCAGATTTGTTGGTGTTTTGCTACTAATTAATTAATTTAAAAGACGAATATGGAGCTCAATATGACAATGATTGTCTATTAGGGTATAAAATTCTTTGACGATTTGTATTATAAAAATGTCCTCTCTCACTAAGGCTAGACCAGGCAGTCTTCTTTATATGTGTCAGGGGGTCATATCATCTGGTATATGCTGCCTGGTTGATGGCTCAGTGTCTTACAGATCTAGCGGGTCCAGGTTAATTGAGGCTGGTCTTCCTATGAGGTTGCCCTCCTTCTCAGCTTCTTCCAGTTTTTCCCTCATTCAACCAAAGGGATCCTGGCTTCTGTGGAATGGTTGTGTGTAAGTGTCTGTATCTAATTCTTTCAGCTGCTTGTTGGGTCTCTTGGATGGGCAGCCATGCTATGCTCCTGTCTGTAAGTACACCATGGTAACAGTAGCAGTGTCAGGCCTTGCAGCCTCCCCTTGAGCAAGATCCCAATTTCCACCTGTCACTGGACCTCTTTTCCCTCAGTCTCTCCTCCATTTTTGCCTCTGTAGTTCTTTTAGAAAGGAAAATCTCAGTCAGATTTCTTGACCATGGTATGGCAACCCTATCCCTCCACTTGATGCCCTGTCTTTCTACTGGAGGTGGACTCTACAAGTTCCCTCTCCCCACTGTAGGGCATTTCATCGAAGGTCCTTACCTTTGAGTCCTGAAAGTCTCTCACCTCCCAGGTCTCTGGTACATTCTAGAGGGTCCCCACCTCCTACCATCTGAGGTTGGGAAAGCATCTGTAAGGCGAAGACATAGTGATTAGAACAAATTGGCAACCTGCAGATTGGAAAAATCTTCACTGACTCCCACATCTGGTAGAGGGCTAATATCCAAAATATATAAAGAAATCAAGAAGCTAACTACCAAAACCAACAACAACATCAAAAAAAAAAAAACAATCAAAAAATGGGGTATAGAACTAAGCTGAGAATTCACAACAGAGTGATCTCATGTGCTGTGAAGCATTTAAAGAAATGCTTAAAGTCCTTAGTGATCAGGAAAATGAAAATCAAAATGACCCTGAAATTCCACCTTACACAAATCAGAATGGCTAAGATCAAAACCTCAGGTGATAGCATATGTTGGCAAGGATGTGGAGAAAGAGGAATCCTCTTCCATTGCTGATGGTATTAAAACCTGGTAAAACCACTCTGTAAATCAGTTGGGAGGTTCCTCAGAAAATTGGAAATTGATCTACCTGAAGATCCAGCTATACCACTCTTGGGCATATACCCAAACTTGCCCCACCATACCACAGGGGCATGTGTTCCATTATGTTCATAGTGTCCTTATTTATGATAGCCAAAAGGTGGAAACAACCCAGATGTCCCACAAAAGAAGAATGGATGCATGTCTTTAAATGCCATATGTATTTTAATAGAATAATTGTTTTAAAAGGAGCAATTAAACGGATATTATGCATTTTCTGAACATTTCAGCATACAGTAAAAGCAATGTCACAAAACAACCATCTAAATACAAATTAATGATAAAAAGGTGGGACATCTAGTTGAATATTTGAAAAATAATGTGGCACAACTTTTTATAATTATTCACTTATTGCTTTGTTAATTTCCATAATGTGTACTAACTAGAAACAGCAAAGTATTAAAAACATAGGAAGCTGACATCATAGACCAAAATGAGCCTTTCAGTCTTCTTGTACTGAGGGTGATCTTTAAACATTAGATGATACAGTCTCCTAAACACCACATTCATCATCCAAGTTATTACTCACCTAATGCCTCCCTAAGCTACAGGAAAAACTGAATATAACTGTGAAAATAGTACTTTAAAAAATTACTATTGGAAATTGTAAAACAGTGAATTAGTTTAATATATAGATGGTTCAAGGATGAAAAGTTTTTCTTTAGCTACCAAAATCATATTTTGCAGGAGAACAAATATTCATCACGGGGTTTAATATTTTTTGTTTAATTACAAATGTGCACTGTAATCAATAGTATTTATGGTATGTATTTGGAAGTTACATAAAATAAGTGTCTATAAAAAGTAATATTTCTGTTAGAAATACAGTTTTAAAATTCCTTCATTTTTATTAACTACATGTGGTGGTTTCAACATGCTTGATCCATGAAGTGAGTGGCATTATTAGGAAATATTGCCTTGTTACAGTATGTGTGGCCTTGTTGGAGGAAGTTTCTCACTGTAGGGGTGGGATTTGAGATTGCCTTTGTCCTCCTAGCTGCTTGGAGGACAACAGTCTTCTCCCAGATGCCTTCTGATCAAGATGTAGAACTCTCAGTTCATTCTCCAGCCCAATGTGTTCCTGGACATGCTTAGATGTTGCCATACATTCTGACATGATATAATGGAGTGAATCTCTGAAACTGTAAGCAGTCCCAATTATACATTGATCCTTATATGTGTTGTATTGGTCGTTGTGTTGTCACATCATTGGAAACCCTAAGACAGAAGTTGGTACCAGGGACTGGGCTATTATTGTGATAGGTCTGACCGTGTTTTTTTTTTTTTTTTTTTGTTTGGTTGGTTTATTTTGTTTTTGTTTTTTGCTTTTGTTTTTGTTTTGTTTTTTTGTTCAGAGGAATGTGAGTTTGGGGACTTTGGATTTGGAGAGCAATGGATTGAATTAAGTGGGGGCTTAATGGTCCATCCTAGTAGGTATATGGAAAACAGTTGTGCTGAGGGTGATTTGAACTGTGGAGGCCTGCTGACTCAAGAGATTTCAGAGGAGAATTTTAATATGTAGTGCTTCTGGGTTGTTTTGGTGAAGAATGTGTTATGGGTGCTTTTTGCCCTTATCTGAAGTGTCTATCTGAGGCTAAAATGAACAGATTTCAATTAATTGCATTGACAAAGGGTGTCTCAGAAAATTGCAGCATAAACTTGGTCCTCTGGTTTACTCTCATGAGCATTCTGATCAAGCATATCAAGCTTAGAAAGGAAAGTAGAAAATGTATGGTTCAACTATTAAATGGGCACCAGAAACTACAACCGGAGCTAAATACCATGTATGAGGAGATAAACAGATTAAGGAAGTGGTGAACTTTGGGACAAGATCCAACCCAGATAAACTTATTGTTTATTAATTTGCCTTTGAACAAAAAAAAAGGTTATATCATGTTAGGTGACATTATTGCTTGGTTATCATTTTTATTTAAACTTTTAGTATGAAAAGAACTACAATTAGGTAATGAAGGACACACTTGTGATCCAAATCTTGAAACTGGAAGACACAGGCTTTTAACCCTTATCTTGAGGAGTTGTAGCCCTGAAAAGTTTAGACCCAGGTATGGTGGTACTCACCTTTAATCCTAGGAGGCAGAGGCTAACAGATCTCAGACTTCAAGGTCCTTTACAGAGTAAGTTCTAAAACAGCCAACCTTAGGCAGTGAAGGATGTAATAGAACAACGGGATCATGTTCCAGCCCCAGCAATCAGCAGAACATGGCAGAATAAGCAATGTGGCTCGAGTTTAGAGTCAAGTGTGTGAGAGGCTACTGCAACCATTAATGCTGGGTAGCTAATAAATTTGTAGTGATTAAGAAGAGACCAGCAGGACAGGAGAGGTGGCTCAGAGGTTAAAGATTAGGCTCACAACCAAAAATATAAGAAGAGACCAGCATCACTGAAGTAAAATCTTCCGGGTAGTGTTCATGTAGGCAGCTATGCTGTTGTATCCTAAACTGTTTCCTGTTAGCCAGTCAGGAAGACCTCTGGCTCTTGCACATTTTCTAGCTCCCTCTGCAACAAACATGCCTGGGCCTCAGGAGGGGTTCTTTCACACATTCCTTTGAGGACTGAGCTTTTTGCAGTCTCCAGTTCACTTCCCTTTGGCCAGTTGTGGGTCTCCATGTTAATTGCCATGTCTAATGCAAATAGAAATCTCTAAAATAAGGGTTGAAGGATATATTGATAGATGGCTTTAGCCATTATTCTTTTGGAGTAAATTTAATACTATATTTATTTAATAGCATAATCGCTGTAGTTTTTTTTTTTTTTTTACATTTGCTAGCCTCTGCTGTCTAGTAGAGTACTGTTGCACTGTTAAAAGATAACCCCATTGTAGAAACTTTTATGTTATGTATCAAATCTTCATAGCAGTAGATTTTTGCATTTGTTTTTGAATGTTTCTTAGTGTTATTTATTCTTCCCTGTAGTGGTCAGAATTTGCATAGCCCATAGAAAGTAGCACTGTTAGGAGGTGTGTCCTTGTTGGAGAGGGTGTCACTGTGGAGGTGGGCTTTGGAGGTCTCCTCCTATGCTCAGGTTCTACACAGTGCAGAAGAGATTCCTAGTTCTATGGATTCCAGCCTCTCCTACCTGCAGTTGGATCAAGATGTAGACCTCTCCACTCTTTCTCCAGCACCATTCCTGCCTGGAGGCTACCATGCTTCCTGACATGATGATAATGGACCGAACCTCTGAAACTGTAAGCCAGCCGCAATTAAATGTTTTCTTTTATAAGAGTTGCTTTGGTCATAATGTCTCTTCATAGCAATTGAAACCCTAACTAAAAATCTTCCCCATGTTACTTCCTGTACCTTTCCCCTCACTATCTACTGTTCTTTCATTCCCTCTTTACCCTGTATACCAGTCATATCATTATATCTCCTCGTTTGCAAGCCTATCACTATGGCTCCTAAATACTTTCCTGACCTCTATGGATGTTCTAAAGAAGATATATATAACTGAATATTTAATGCTAATATCAGTGCTCTCTGGTGATTATTTTTACCTCCATCTATATACCATCAAATTTCATGTTTTCAATTTTATTAATATGTAAGTATTATTCAATGAAGTAAACCCATTCATTAGGTAATAAAACTCTAGGTCATGTACATTTCCTGGTAATTGTATCTAGAAAGCTACAAGTAAGAAGGAGAAGATACCTTTATAGTAGGACTTGGAATCCTTTAGGTATATGTCAAAGGGTGGATAATATGTTAGACATTTTCTTTTGTTTAAGTATATTTATGACACTTAAAAAACGTGGACCATCATTTATGTATTATGATATTTCTATAAAAATCTTTGGCTGAATAATGGTTAGTACTTCATTCTATTATATGTAACTTCAGCATTTATCTTCAAGACTATTATTATGGTCAAAGTAATTTTTGTATAGTGTGATATAAAGACTCAATTTTATATTTTGCATATATTTGTCAATTGTTCTATTATTACTGATTAATAAGTCAGTAATCTGGGCTGGAAAAATAAAGCATAGCCCTTCACCTACTTAATTAGTACAATACCTTTGTCCAAATTACACTGATCATAAATGTAAAAATTAGGCTGTTTCTTTTTATTCCATTTTATTCATATAATTTCTAGACTCAAATCATATTATAGTAATTATGAAGAGAATTTTGGAATAGGTAAGTGAATCTTCAAACATTGTTCTTTTTCAAGGTTATATTGATTCTTCCAGTTCCTTGCCTTTTCATATGAATTTTAATATCGGCTTGTCGATTTTTGCAAAGGAGGGTACTGTGAGTCTATTTCTCTTTTTTAATTTATAGGTTAATTTGGATAAGACTTCCTTGTTTCAGAATGTTGAATTTTCTAATACATGAACCTAAAATATTCACATTACATTTATTCCTTAGTATCAATTGTATTCTCTTGATACTACTGAATGTCAAAATGGCTTCATAAATTACCTTTGAAACTCTTAATGTACACAGGAATATAATTGATTTTGCATATTGATGCTGGATGCCATTACCTGGCTGAACTTCTCAATAATAATCAGTTCCTGGGGTGGAGGAGATCCGTAGGATTTTCTATATATAATATAATAACATCTACGAACAAAGATTATTTTATTATTTTCTGATACCAATGTCTATTTAGTCTCATGCCTTGGTTTGCTGAAAAGATTTCTAGTTCAATGTAGAACAGAGCTAGCCAAAGCAAATATATTTTATTGTTCCTAATTTTAGTGGGAAAGCATTTAGTCTTTCATCATTTAATATGATCTCAGCTGCAAGTTTTCAATAAATGCACTTTATGAGGTAGAGAATGTTCTATTCTATTCCTAGCTACCTGAGTGCTTTTATTATGAAAGCATGTTGGGTTTTTGTTAAATTATGTTTCAGTATCTATTAAGATGCTAATGTGTTTTTTATTCTAAAAATATATTTTATTAAATTCACTGATTTTTTGATCTTAAATAAACTTTTTCATTCTGAAGTATATTATGTTTTGTCATAATGTACAAATACATTTCATCCATTGCTTATTATGGTTTGCCAAAATTTCCTTAGAGGTTTTGTGCCTATAGAATTATTTGTGCAGTACTGCTTTTTCATTTTAAACCTGAAAATTGTTATGTAGAAATCACATTATTTCCTCTGTATGTTATAGAAATTTATAGCAAAGCATTTTGAATTGGATGTGGGAAATTTTAAAGAGTGATTAAAATTTTCCCTCACTACAAATTTGTATATATATATTTTACTTTTGTGTCAATTTTTAAAACAGTATCAGCCCACATGTTGTCCTCTAAGTATCTCCACCCAGCAGCTAACTCAGAAAGATACAGATACCCACAGCCAAACAGTGGGTGGAGCTTGGGAACTCTCATGGAAGACTAGGAAGGAGGATTGAGCACTGCAAAGGAGATAAGGACTTCACAGGAAGACCAACAGTGTCAAATTACCTGGACCCTTGGGGCTCTCAGAATCTGAACTACCAACCAAAGAACATCCACAGGCTGAGCCTAGGCCTCCCTACACATATGTAGCAGATGTTTAGCTTGCTCTTCATGTGGGTCCCAAACGAATGTAGCAGGGGTTATCCCAAAGCTGCTGCCTGTATGTAGGATAAGTTCTTCTAGCTGGGCTGTCCTGTGTCTGGCCCCAGTGGAAGAGGAAGCACTTAGACTTGCAGAAACTTGAAGTGTCAGGATAGGGAGATACTCAGGGAACCCCACCATCTCTGAAGAGAAGGGGAGGGCTATGGGAAAGGATTATGGGAGGGAGTGGAGAGGGAAGAACAATGAGCATGATCTAAAGTAAATAAGTAAAAAATAAAATTAAATTAAAAAAAAATCATGTCAGCCCTCTAGGAATGTATACATTTCTTATAATTAGTAATTACTTGGCTGACTGGTTTTTATAGGTCTTTCCATCCTAAGTTATTCAAACTTAGCCTTTTCACCTAGTAAACCAGACTTCACAGTCATCAAAACCTTATTATTAATATGACACGCTACATCATGTTTCAGAAACTTCATTTGTGTTTCAAACTCTCTGATCTGTCCTTAAAATTTGCTTCCTTACTATTCTATCTAAGTTCATTGAATTTTCTGTACTCTAGTATACCATGGCCCCCTCATATTACATTTTGCTTTCTATTTTTCAATTTTCAATTATATAATTTCCATTTTATTTTTATAACGTTATTTTATTGGTTATTTTATTTATTTACATTTCAAATGTTCATCCCCTTCTGAGTTAAACCCCCCTTTCCTCCCCTGTTCACCCTGCTTTCATTAGGGTGCTCCCTCACCCACCCACCCACTCCCTCCCACTTCACCACTCTAACATTCCCCTACACTGGAGCCACAAACATCCATATTACCAAGGGTCTCCCCCTCTATTTATGCTAGATAAGGTAATCCTCTGCTACATATGCAGCTGGAGCCTTGGGTCCCAGCAAGTGTACTCTTTGGTTGATGTTTTTTTTTTTTTTCCTGGGAGTGTTGGGGGATCTGGTTGGGTGATGTTGTTCTTCCTGTGGAGTTGCTAACTTCTTCAACTCCTTCAATCTTTTCCCTAACTCCCCTGTTGGGGTCCTGCACTTAGTCTGATTGTTGGCTGCTTGCGATTCGAATCTGTATTGTTCAGGCCCTGGCCCAGCCTCTAAGGGGACAGCTATATCAGGCTCCTGTCAGTAAACCTTTCTTGGCATTACCAATAGTCTCTGCGTTTGGTTGGCTGCATATGGGATGGATCCCTAGGTGGGACAGTGCCTGGATGGCCTTTCCTTTGGTCTCTGCTCCACTCTTTGTAACTGTATTTCCTTTTGACAGGAGCAATTTGGGATTAGTATTTTTGAGGTAGGTTGGTGCCTCATCTGGGGCAGAGTCTATTGGCTGGATAGAGTCTATATAGGTTCTATCTTTCCCTTTGTTGGATATTTTGGCTAATGTCCTCCCTGTTGGGTCCTGGGAACCTGTTGGGTCCTGGGAACCTCTTGTGTCCCTGGAATCTGGGACTTTCTAGTGGCTACTCCCAGTTCCCCCTCCCCCACTACTACACACCTCTGTTTAATTTCCTGACACTCTGTACTTCTCTTCCCTCCCCCATTTCCTCCTATACCCAATCCTGTCCCCCTTTTTCCTTCCTCCTCCTCTCTCCCTTTCAGATCACGCCCTCTCTCTACCTGCACTGATTATTTATTTCCCCCTTCTGAAAATAACTTAGAAATAGTTCCACTATCTTAACAATAGGCACTGTCCCACCCACAACTTTTGCCATGGTTTTCACAGATACTGCTACACAGACACTTTACTTCCCATATGTTGAATCATTGAAATGAAATATTTCACATTTCATATTAAGAATACTATTTTCATTAATATCTCCTGACTAAACATAGTTCTTGTTTCTTTCTTTGGCCTTAGAAATTAATTTGAATCATTGACAACATGTGAAATAAACCACAAATAGGTTAGACTGGGTTAAAAATAGAGCTACTTAAAAATAAGAAATTTTAAATTGGACGAAACAAATACTAAATCGGAAAAATGGTACAGGAAGCAGTAAAATTTCCTTTGAGAAAAGAAGAGAATAATACCTGTGAAGATAGTTTTGACAGTGTGCAGAGACCTAATGACATTGGAGCCCTTAGGACAAAATGGTATGTCTTAATCACAGTCCTCCTCTCAAGGCACAGGAAGCTATGCCGTGCCGGTTTTGGAAAGTTTGCAAGAATGAGAGAGAGTGATATTTCTAAGGAAGCTTTTCATCCAGACACAATATAGCTTATTAACATATAGACTGCCAGAGACTGTGACAAGGTAAACAGACACACAAGAAGTACAAGCCAGACAAAATAACTGCACATATAAGGGAAAGTGGACACAACGTTCTACTAGTAACGGAGAATATATTTGCAACTGATACATGCCGGGATGAATAAATCAATATTCTCCACTGGAGTTTCATTGATTATGTCAAGCACAGTCAAGGTTTTTTCCCATATGCAGGAGTAGGTAGTCAATAAAGTGGAGTCTGTGTCTGTTTGTTGGGGGTATTTTTGTTTCATTTTATTTCTTTTGGGTATTTTTTGTCCTAATTTTCTTGTTTTAATTTAATTGTTTGTTTTCTTGCTTATTTATTTGGGTTTTCCTTGATAGAGACAGAACATGATGTTGGGTGGCTAGGGATGTAGGAAGGATTTAAAAAGGAGTTGAGAAAGGGGAAAGAACATGATTAAAGTATATGGTGGGATAAAATTTAAATTATATGTATGTGTTTGCGATTCTGTGAGTGTGTGTTTGCATACTTTGTGCGTGTGTGTGTGTGTGTGTGTGTGTAACAGGTGGCATTAATGAACAAAAATGATAGACCCATTATGTTAAGAATGTTTATGATAAAAAATAAAATACTAAAATTATATTTAGAAATAAGTTCATTTTACACTTGATCTTAGCCAAAAGGCCGAGAAGCGATAATAAGTTCATTTTAAATGTTGCATAGTGAAGTGTGACAATATTGCCTTCTTTTTGTTTCCTGAGATTAAACAGTTTGCACAACGTAAAATAATATTTAAAAGAATACATTTCTAAATTAAGTGGTACATTATGCCTAAAAGTTAATATTAGGCAAATTTATGTAATTGAGATATGATAAAAAAGGAGATTTGAATAGATGTTTCAAAATATATTTCCATAAAGGGATGAATTATGGTGAGAAATGCCTTTTTCTCAACATTTGGCCAAAGGATTCAATTCAAAGTGAATCTACATCTATAATTTTCTTTTTCTAAATAATATGAAATCAAAATACAAATAAATGCTTTTTTTAACATAGCTTACATAAGTGCTGTAAAGGAGTCATGAAACTGGACAGCATTCAACTCTTTAGGCATACAAGAAAAGAGGTGAAAAGATTTCTTCTCTTATGATTCATTTGAGACACAAATATTAGAAGAATAGAAAATGATGGCAAAAAGATTTAAGAACCATTTAGAAGAGAGTATATTCATAATGTATTTTGTAATATACATATATATTTGGAAGTATCATCAGGAATATTTAGTTATAATATCCTGAGGTGAGGTAATCAAGCGAAGAGAGGTTGAGAAACACTTATTCAGGCCAGAGAAATTATACTTGTACAAACAAGAAATAAAAATTAACAGAACATAAAATGCCCTGACAGATGACTGGAATAGCTAGACAAAAGAAAAAGAATAGTATACATGCAGTACAAAAACATAATGCAATGTAACACTTTAATGTTGCACACCATGCCAAATCATAATTTGTGCTTTTGATAACACAAAGCTGGTAAGATCATTCCACAAACTGATTAGAAGCCCAAGTATTTTTCCATCTTCTTTGGCACTTCATTTACCTTAAGAAATGTTTTATGTCTCAATGAACTTAAAGATGTATTTATTATATGGTTATTTCAACAAGCAATTAAAATTAGTAATATTGGATTGGGACTACCTGTGCTTTAATGTTCATGAAGAAATAATATTTTTCATAAATTTATTTAATTACTCAATTTTCATTCTGATTGCAACTCCTTCCTATTCTCTCAGTCCCACCCTCTCTTTGAGTAAAAAATTAGCAATAACTGTCACACAAACATGACGTTGGTAGTTTTTTCAGTGTTTATCAACTGCTGTAATATCAGGGGAAACTGTTGAAATATGAATTGTTCCATAGAATCAAATAACCATATTAAAACTGTGATACAGAGCTAAACAAAATATTCTGAATTGAGGAATATCGAATGAACAAGAAGTACCTGAAGAAATAAATGTTCAATATACTTAGCCATCAGGGAAATATAAATTAAAACAACCCAGAGATTCTACTTCACACCAATCAAAATGGCTAAGATCAAGAACTCAGGCAAGAAGAGATGCTGGCGAGGATGTGGAGAAAGAGGAGCACTCCTCCATTGTTGGTGGGATTGCAAGCTGGTACAACCACTCTGGAAATCAGTCTGGAGGTTCCTCAGAAAATTAAACATAGTACTACCTGAGGACCCAGTTATACTACTCCTGGGCATATACCCAAAGATGCTCCAACATATAACAAGGACACATGCTCTGCTATGTTCATAGCACCCTTATTTATAATAGCCAGAAGCTGGAAAGAACCCAGATGTCCTTCAACAAAGGAATGGATACAGAAAATGTGGTACATCTACACAATGGAATATTACTCAGCTATTAAAATCAATGACTTTATGAAATTCATAGGCCAATGGATGGAACTAGAAAATATCATTCTGAGTGAATTAACCAAATCACAAAAGAACATACATGGTATGCACTCACTGATAAGTGGATATTACTAGTCCAAAAGCTTGGAATACCCAAGATACAATTTGCAGACAACATGAAGCTCAAGAAGACAGACAGAAGTGTGGATGTTTCAGTCCTTCTTAGAAGGAGGAAAAATACTCAGAGGGGGAAATAAAGAGAGACAAAGTGTGGAGCAGAGACTGAAGGAATGGCCATCCAGAGACTGCCACACATGGGGATCCACCCTACATGCAGTCACCAAACCCAGTCACTATTCGGGATGACAAGTTTTGCATGCTGACAGGAGACTGATAGAGCTGACTCCTTAAAGGCTTTGCCAGAGCCAGACAAATACAGAGGCAACGTTCACAGACAACCATTGGACTGAGAATGGTTCTCTACTACCCAATGGAGTAGTTAGAGAAAGGACTGAGGTAGGTGAGGGTGTTTGCAGCCCCATAGGAAGAACCATATCAACCTACTAGACCTCCCACAGTTCCCAGGGACTTACCATCAAACAAAGAGTACACATGGAGTGATCCATGGCTCCAGTAGCATATGTAGCAGAGTGTGGCCTTGTAGGGCATCAATGGGAGGAGAGACCCTTGGTCCTGAGAATGCTTGATGCCCCATTGTAAGGGAATATCTGGATGGGGAAGCTGGAGGGAGTGGGTGATTGGGTGGGTGGTAGAGCAGCCTCATAGAAGCAGGGGGAGGGAGGATGTAATAGGGAATTTTTGGAGGGGAAACTGGGAAGGGTGATAACATTTGAAATGCAGATTTAGAAAATATCCAATAAAAAATGAAAAAAATAAATAAAAAGTTGTTTTAAGTAATAAAAATAAATATGAATTATAAATTTTCCTAACACTCCTTTTATTCTACTGGTTTCAGAATCTTAGAACTGTTAGCATCAAGTTTATCTCAAACAAATTTATTCTATTGGCAGTCATAAACATTACATACCAAATGTCTCTAATCCAAGGCTATGATATTTCTAAGAAATCAACTATTTATCATTGATTACTTAGGGCTAACTCAACTTCTATTCTGGATGAAAAATTTAATGTCTCCTCTGGTAAATTACTTCCTCATTTGCTAGTGTACACCAAAATTTTGGGATTTTCTGCAACTGCTCAAATGAAATACCATAACAAATCAGAATTTATATATGCAGTAAAACAAATTAGCAGAAATGTTCAATAAGATAAGCAGTCTCTTCTAGCTATTCAAACAAGATGACATTTGATAATAAGTTACTGTTTTGACCTTTATTATGTGTGCAAATATGTATCTGTGCAGTGTACTCGATCCATCAAATGGTTTCACTTCCATGGCTTTAATATAGGCAGGTATAAAATTCCTCTTCCTGATGGACCAATAACTATTTCATTCCCTTTAGAAATAGACTTGCTCTCTCACTTTTGGAACTAGCTACCAAATGAAATTTAGCTTACAAAATCATTTCACTCTCTTCTCTAGTGTCCAGCCTGTGGTGCTACTTGCCAGTATATTTTCAATCTCTGTGTTAGTCATTTTTTTTTAAATATAGGAATCAATATAGTTGGGAAACAAAGACAACAGAGAAGCAGCAAAGTAGAAAATTTTTAGCTTTCAAATTCAAATATACTTACAACAGCATGAGTAACATTCATTTGTTAAGTCCATGAATTTAAATTTAAAGCTTTTTAAGTAGACTATACTAACTGATGATTTAAGTATTTGTAAACTCTTGTATACGTATAGGGTGCATATATGTGTATATATGTAAACAATGCAAACTATATAATAAAATATAATCGTTAAAATTATTTTAATTGGAAGCAATCATACATTTCTGGAAATGAAAAGACTCCTTGATTTTAATATCGTGAAATCCTAAGCAAAGGAGCTAGCTCTAATATGCAAACTTTCTCACATGAATGAAAGATATCTGATAAATAGAAAAAAAGTAAATGACCATGATGTAGTAGGTTTTTATTCAGCAATAAACCCCTAATTTTTAAGGCATATAAGTTTTGTGTTGCTTGCATGTTTGTATATATTCACAAATGTACTGATTTACAGAACATATTGAACAGAAACTTTAAGGAGCCTGTTTTTACAAAAGGTACAAACAAATGACTTTTCTTCTTTTCTAGTGCCCTACTATATTAAATAAGCTATCACTTAAGCTTTTTATTATACTTAAATAATTTACATTTTACAGCATGGGAACAAGACAAGAAAAGCCTCATAAAATACTCGATATGGAATATTCCAAGTTGAATGATTTTCACCAGTGAAGCAAAAACACATTCTTAAAATTACATTGGCTATTGAATATTTTCAGCTTACATATTGAAGTCAAATGGCATCATTATGTTTTCTCCTTAAAGAAGGATGATGGGTAGTATTATGGTTGCATTTCTCAAGGAGACATATTTCTTAATAAAATTGTTTCACAACAGGCTAACATATAATATTATATTATATTGCTATAATACTGAGTATTGAACAGTTAAATGAAAATATTTTTGAGGTGAAGTCATTATTGATTGCATAATATCTATGAATAATGTACTTCGAAACATATAGATTAATTATTTTAAATGTTTAAATATTTTGGAGGGCAAATTAATTTCTAAATACTCACTGAAAAATGTATGTTGTAAAGTCTGTACTCTAAAATATATTATGAACCTATAGTCAAGTATATGCATCTAAAGATGGAAAACTGAAAGCATAATAATACCATTTCTCTCCTGAAATATTTCTAACAATTTAGTTTATTTCCTTTTCACAGATGCTGGCACCCACAATTTGAAGAGTTTGCTTAAATATCCCTTCTGCTCTATGTAACAAAACCTTTAAGAATAATACAGCTTTAATGCCAATGTAGTTTTATGGAACACCGGAAATGTTCACACCTTAGCCATAAGGGAAATGTGTAAATTTAAACAAACCCCTGAGATTGTACCCTCATACCAAAGTGAGAACTAATAAGATCAAAAATCAGTAGGACAAAAGTAAATGCACAAGGATGGGAAAAGAGGAACACTCCTCCATTGTTAGGATTGCAAGACTGGTACAACCATTCTGAAACTGAAGCCTGGGAGGGTTCCTCAGAAATTGGCATTTGAACCACCTAAGGACCTTAGCTACCTCTCTTGGCATATACTCAAAGATGCCAAACATATAACAAAGACACGTGCTCAACTATGTCATAAGTAGTCTTATTTTATAATAACTGCAAGCTGGAAAGAACCCAGATGCCCTTCAACAGAGGAATGGATACAGAAAAATGTGGTACATCTACACAATGGAATACTACTCAGCTATCAAAAACAATGACTTTATGAAATTCATAGGCAAAATGGATGGAACTGGAAAATATCATCCTGAGTGAGGTAACCCAATCACAGAAAAACACATATGGTGTGCACTCACTCATAAGTGGATATTGATTCAAATGCTCAAATTACCCTAGATGCACAGAACACATGAAACTCAAGAAGGATGAGCAAAATGCAGATGCTTCACTCCTTCTTTAAATGGGGAACAAGAATACCCTTAGTAGGGGATAGGGAGGCAAAGTTTAGAACAGAAGCTGAAGGAACACCCATTCAGAGCCTTCCCCACATGTGGTCCATACATATACAGCCACCAAACTAGATAATATGGATGAAGCAAAGAAGTGCAGGCTGACAGGAACCAGATGTAGATCTCTCCTGAGAGACACAGCCAGAATACGGCAAATACATATAGGTGAATGCCATCATTAAACCACTGAACTGAGAACGGGACTCCTGTTGAAGGAATCAGAGAAAGGTCTGGAAGATCTTGAAGGGGCTTGAGACCCCATATGAACAACAATGCCAACCAACCAGAGCTTTCAGGGACTAAGCCACAACCCAAAGACCATGGACTGACTCTGGGCTCCAACCTCATAGGTAGCAATGAATAGCCTAGTAAGAGCACCAGTGAAAGGGGAAGCCCTTGGTCCTGCCAAGACTGAACCCCCAATGAACGTGATTGTTGGGGGGAGGGCAGTAATTGGGGGAGGATGGGGAGGAGAACACCAATATAGAAGGGGGAGGTTAGGATGTTGTCCCGAACCAGGAAAAGGGAATAACAATCTAAATGTAAAAAGAAATATGAAGTTAATAAAAGATGAAAAAAAAAAAAAGAATAATACAATTTTTAATTTTAACCACTCTTTTATGTTCTCTTTATAAATGCTTTATGATCACTTTACATAAAATACACAATGATAGGAACATAAATATGAAATTATGATTTCTGAACAAATGTATCTGTATTATGAGATGGAATGGGAGAAAAAAAAAGAAGGGCATAACCTCAAATAAAAGTAGTCATCACTTTAAAGAAAAAATGCATTAATTTTGCAATTTATGTGTTTGGAAAAGACCTGCTTTATTTCAAAGTGTTCCTTTTGTGATTAGGTTAATTAGTATAACACAAAAGGTATATTGGAAATAAGCTTTAGAACTTTGTGAAGCAAGGGTGATTGTCTAATGTATGTGCATGTATTGCCATCATATATAAACTATCTGATTTTGCAGTTATGTGTACTTTGGGGAGAGAGAACCAATATCTTTCAAAAAATTCTCAAGTAGGTTCATGACATAAAGATAATAAAAAAACTTTTATTGTTTTTATTTTTCAATATATTTTATTACACATGTAGGCATGTTTTTAATGCATATATATCTTTGTACCATATGCATGTCTTCTGTCCATTGCAGCCAAAACAGTATATCAGGTCCCTTGAGGTGGATTTACCGATATTTGGGAGCTGCCCTCATGAGTGTTTAGAATCAAACATAAGAATGGTGAAGAGAACAGCTGTGCTCATAACCACTGAATAATTATGCCAGCAAAATACACCATTCAGTTGTGACATCTTTATATTATAATCAAAGCTCTCTCTGTGCTCTTGAATCTGTGTAAGAGAAAGCTTTGTTACTGTCCCTTGTTTAGCTATCTCATTAATGGTCATTCTCAAATTATCAGTGTATAATAATTATTACTAATATGCCTCAGTCCATTTAAGAGACAAAGCTTACTCAATCCTCTTCATGTTTAAAGCCATGGACTAAATTCATATTGAACATAGAATCTTAGGTATGTGGCCATCTATTGAATTGCTGTAGTCTCCAAACACTAGGAGAAAAAAATAATAATAAAAAGAAAATTACACATAAATAACCAATTACATAAAGAAGAGTAGTATAGAGCAGCTATATTCTTCAGTGAAAATAAATTAAATTTTAAAATTCATATTTAACATACCAGTAGAATTACTCCAATAAAGCAAATAACTAAATTCCTTAAAAAAAAGCAAAAACAAAAACCTTGAAAATGGAACTACAACATATTCCAGACATACTAATTTTGGACACATGCCTAAAAGAATTTATATCCCACTAGCAGGATACCAGTTCATCTGTGTTAATTGATGCCTTATTCATAATAGCTAGAAAATGAGAACAGCATAGATGGCCATCAACTTATGAATGGAAAGTACAGATATAGCATATATACAAAGTAGGATATCATTACCCTGTTAAGAAAACTGAAATTTTAACCCATATAAGAAAAATAGATGGAGCTAGAAATAGTCACCCTGAATAAGAAAACTCAAAGAAAGAGAACTATCACAGGTTTTCTTTCATTTTTGGATGTTAACATTGAATTAGCATGTATATGCATTCCATTTTAAATAACCACAGAAATAAGGCATTTGGTAAGGGTCCCTGGTGGTGGTAGTGGGGAACCACACAAAGGAACAATCTAATTGTGGGGTTAAAGGGGAATAAAAGAGTGGAAATGGTTAAATAGTTGTAGTGTTTGGAAGGGAACTTTAGAGAAAGGAATATGTGGATAGACAACTAAAACCAAAATCCTTTTGAAAGTCATATGGAAGGTACCACATTAGAATCTTCCACATACCATCCACACATATACATGCACACTAGGGGAGCAGGACTCCCAATTAAACACCTTATGCTAGGAAATAAAACAGCAGAATCCAAAAAAGCTACCCATAGAACCATAGACCCCACAGGTTTTACAGACTGTTGACAATCTAATGTTTACTCTCAAGAACGTGAGGGTAACAACCTTATTGTGGAAGCTGCCACACACTTAAATAATAGAAAAGCAAGCGAAATCAAGCCAGTGTACTCACCTGGAAACTTTTTATCTCTACTGTTGAGCTTTCATGATGCTGAAGGTGCTATACAAGCTGCCAGAGGAGAAAAGTAGTCATCCTTATAACCAGATGTGGATATGGAAGTGACAACAAAGCCTGTCCTGACAAAATATACTGATCTGACCCTTAATAGGAGAGATCAACAAATTTCTGACAGGATCAAGATCTGTTCCATAAGATGAATGAAAGCCATTCCTGACCAAGAAAATGTTGCTGGCTGGGTGAAAAACACTAAGAAAGAAACCACTGCTATTATTCTGATACACACACACACACACACACACACACACACACACACACACACACACACACACGCCAAGATATATATATATATATACATACATATATATATATAATTGAAAAGATTTTAATGATCAATATTATACCCATAATTATGGTTTTTCAATCCTTGGGAGATAAGTTTTTTTAATAGTTAGTAAATTAACACAGAACTCAACTGTTCAAGGGAGACTGTAAAATGTTATGTCCTGAATACAACGTAAATATCATACCACTCTCCTTAAGTTTGAGAAATATTCTCAGAAGAAGGGGTAGAAAGACTGTAAAAGGCAGAGGTAAATGAAAACATCAAATACATGGAATTTTCCCACTATTTAACTCATAGTGATCTTTAAGATATGCACAACACATGCACAAAGTAAAGCCAAATTTCCAGTATAGAAAGGCGAAGTTACACACACAAAATTCCACCGATTTTGTCATTCAATAATTCATAGGTGAGAAAAATTCCTTTTACTTTAATTGTGTAACCCCTACTAAGTGGACTACATATCAGGTCAGGTTGACTTCTAATACTCGTTAGGCAACAAAAACTGGATCTGAAATGGAAGGAAAAAATATAAAAGGAGAAATTTCAAATAAAAATAGGGAAAGAATATGAATAGAATTTGTGGAACGAAGTTGGGAGATGAGGTTAATATGTTCGAAAAATACATTATATGGAATTCTCAAATAACTAATGAAATAGTTTTTAAAAATAAAATAATCAATAAAATTGTAAATATAAAAAATATGAAAACAACAATAAACCATTAGATATTTTCATTTATGTATTGTACCTTTTTGAAATAGGATATCAGATATATAACAGCCTGGTATAGAATTTACTATGTAGACCATAAATCAGCCAAAATCTCAAATATATTTGTATTTGCATCCTGAATTCTGATATTTAAAGCTAATGACACCAGAGTTGGGAGCGCTGAGTTTTCTTCCTTTTCCCTTCCCATAATTGAAAATATAGTCTGTTCTCAAGCTACAAATTATTATTATACTTTCTACTCCCCTCACTCTTTCCAACTCCAGCCCAGCTCCCCTCCAATCTATATTCACTACATTTCTGTCTCTCCTAAAAAACAAATAGAGTTGTTGTTGTTTTAAAACTAAATACACTGAAATTAGTTTTGGTTTGTACCTGAATTATGTGTATTTTTATGTCTTTCAATGGTGTTTAATTTATTACAATTTCAGATAAAAAATCTGGTTTATATCACTTAACTATTTATTAAATAATTGATTTCCATAATTATATAAATCAACAAAGTTAAGTCACTATTGGAGTTCAAAATATCATTCTAACTTTCTAGTTTCCCGCAAAATGAGGAAATGTTAAGTCTTATTTTTGAAGTTCTGTGTTGCTGTAAAAATGCTGTCTTCATCCCGCTAGACCTGGCATGCAGTGCCCCAGGATATTTGCTAGGTATCTTGCCAGAAGCATACATCCCAATTCCGCGGCTGCCAGTGTCTCTAGCCACCCCCAGCCGCCATACACTTTCTTACACTTAAACCGCTATATGAAAGAACACACAACACAATAAACTTTGATCCAATTGATGAGATATAATTGCCCACCTAAACATACAAAGCCCTGTACACATCTATCCCTTAAGAACATTCATATCAACCTGTAAAGGTACAGCGTGGGATCTTAACGTCAGCTTCCATGTTGTCTCCCCAGGTTACTCCCTCTCTCCTCCCTCTTCTGTGCCTGTCTCCACCTCTTCAAACTTTTCTCCCACTCATCCTTCCTTCTCATCTGATGACAGGCCTCATTCTATCTTGTACCTGCCTCACCTGTGACATCATCCCACAGTGATGTGTTAAGATTATGTACAGTCATGGAGTTTTACTAAGTGGAATGTTCAGGATTCTGTTGTGAATGATAAACATGATTTAAGTAATTTAAAAGTCCACAGTTTTCTGTTCTTTGCAGTTAAACAACATTAAACAATATCAACATAGAGAAGTTAGTACCATATTCAGTTCTCTCCATGTTTTAATAACTAATGACAATTTGCATGACTAATTATTAAAGTTTACAGGAAATTAAACACTGGTGAGGTATATTTACATATATTATATTGAATATTTTTTACTAGAAGCTTTCAATGAATAGTTTTATTGCACAAAATTTATCATAACAAATTATTTATTGCATGTTCACTTATTTGTGCTGTTACCAAGCTCCGTGAAAAATAATTTATATTTTCCTGACATTTACTTGCTGATAGTAGTTTTTATAACCCTGCATTTTGAATCTACAATTCATTTTTATCCATGAGAATTTTGATTTAAGATTGTACAGCAGCCTTCTGAGTTTTATATATAGGGAATCATAATACTGCCAAACTATCTCCTTGTGTAGGAGGTCAATAACAAATGAAAATACACTATTATTATAAGAATTTAGAGTGAATACAATGTATGAAATGCTTAAGCATATCTTGCTCTAATAAGTAATACATAGAGTAATTTTGATATTTTTCATACTTTCAGTCATTTGAAAGACAAACTTCTATATTTAGATGACAAATTATAGTAAATTTCACACAATAAATCCTATTCCTTGCCATTTGACTGTATCTCATAATCTGAATAAAATTGTCTGAATAAAGAAAATCCTAATGCAATGCTTCTTTTTTACTGGGAAAACTGAATTTCATAATTTTATACTATTTAATATATATTGTACAGAAATATTTCCTTCATCAGCAAGAGAAATTGAATTGATACTTACTATATTTTCTTTATTAAATTTATTTTATTTTTATCCTAATTTATGAATATAAGTGATATGTGCTTCACTAGGATAAATAATGACTAAATAGATATTTCAATTTCTCTGAATACTTCATTGTATTACATTTTCGAATAATAATTTTTCAAAGTAAACTGATAGTCATTTTTAACTTATTTCTAAAATTAAATTTTAATATTTTAATTGCCAGATGCACTTTATTCCTAGCAATGTAGCAAAAAATTAGAAGATGTTTTAAAATGAAAATTAAGTTCTGGTTAAACTTTTCTGTTAGAAGAATAATAGGGCTGATGAAAGATTGTTTTGTTAAAAGCATTATAAGGGATAATAATTTTCATTTCATATTTGTCCAAGATTCTTAAAGAACTGTGAAAAGGAGTTACCATTATATTAATGTTGTCCTTGTTGTCCTGTTATGAAATAGAGCTCAAGCTTATAGGCTTCACATTTAATGCTTGATTTTGTTGTTCATTCTGTATTTTATTGAAAATACGATTTTTACACAATATATTGTGATAATTGTTTTCTCTTCCTTTATTCCTCAAATTTCCTCCTGTCCTTCCCTTCCATCTGTTTCTAATTTTTTTATAACTAGAAAACTAGCAGATATCTAAGGAATATTTTTTCAATAAATGAATGAATTTATGAATGAATGAATGAAAACCTAGCCACTAATGTAAATGTTAACAGCTGAATGTTACACTGGGTATATTAAACCACTCCAGGACAAGCCTCATGCACTGAAATAGTTATTAACATACAATGAACTCCAGAATTTTCCTGTATTTGGTAACAATTTTGTGGGAATCTTGGGGAGCAGGTGTTTTTATTTCATTTTCCTGATTTGTAGTGTTTTTTTTAAAGAAAGAACTTAAAATTGTATAATCTGGAAGGACTTGGGGAGTCAAAGATTACAGTCAAATTTATTTACATTTCCGCGGAGAGCTCATAAGCAAAAATTCTCCTAAATATAAGAATAACAAGTACAATGTACAATATGAAACAACAAATATAATAAAAACCAATAAATAATAATAATAATAATATAAATAAAAAGCAAATGAACTAGAATATTAAAAAGAAAATGTAAGACATAATAGTACAGGAAATGCGTACAGATAGAGATACACACATTCACTTGCTCAGGAATCCCATATAAACCCAAAGCTGAAAATTGTTATATATATGTAAAGGACTTGTCATAGGGGACAAATTGCCTTGACTTAATATTTTGAGAAAAAGTGCCTCTAAGCATGGCATTGAGTTCTTTTTGTGTCAACCATCTACTACTGTCCCTGGGACCTCCCTATATGAGTAGTTTGTTTTCCCAGTTGGACTTCCTTGGGGAAAACATTCATTTACAATTGCCTATCAGTTGTAGGTAGCTTCTGGATTAGGGATAGGTATGTGTGTGTTCACTTCGTTCAGTTTAGGGCCTCATCTGGTATAGACATGCACAGGCCTTTAAAAATTACCACAGTCTCTGTGAGTACATACATGTGCCAACCTTGTTATATCTAGAAGGCCTTGATTTCTTCATGTCCTTGATCTCTCCCATGGCTCTTACATTCTTTTTATCTCCCCTTCAACAGAGTTTCCTGAACCATAGGATAAGAGATTTAAGCCTGAGTATTTCAAGGTCTTACAATCTGCATATTTACTGACTGTGGGTCTTTGTCTTTCCTCTTCTCTGCTGTAGTAGGAAGGTTCCCTGATGATGGTACAGAAAGACACTTATCTGTGAGTATAGCAAAATGTGGTTAGGAGTCATTTTATTGCTATACTCTTTTATCAAAACATTTTTATTTTGTTTTCCCTTAGGTCAGTGGGCTATATGGTCTCAGGTTCTTGACCACTCAGGCAACATTGGGCAGGGGTTCTATCTCACAGAATGGGCCTTAACTCAAAAGAGAACTTGGTGGGTTACTGCTCCCCCCTCAACACACACACACATGCTTTGTGTCACTACAGCACCAGGTTTTTTGGAAGGCAGATCATTCCTGTAGATAGGCAAGTTTATAGCTGGGTTACTCTTTACCTTTCATTTTTGGTAGGTTGAAAAGTATCTTTAGTAACATGAATACTAGCTGGGCATCAGATCAACTTCTCTTTGTTTAAAGAGTTGTGTACATGTTCTCTTAAGCATAAGTCCTTGCTGTCAGTTTATGAAGAACCACCTATAACCTTGGCAGTAGCCTGGAATGGTAGGAACAAACACGGAGGGGGGAAGGAAGCCAATATAAGAGGAAATTATGGTGAGGCAGAGGTAAAATTAAGGGACATTTGAGAAATCACATGGAAGTATCATATAGTACATGCTTCCTATAACATACATATGTATGTATATATGCATATATATGCATATATATGCATATATATATATATATCAAATAATGGTAATGGGAAGGATAGAAACCAAGCTGGAAATTCCCATTTTCTAATAATGACTCCACTATAGACTGGGTTACATCTTTATGATCCAAAGGTGTCCCATTGGAATCCCCAGCCAACCCAGGCTATAATCTGTGATGTTCTTCAGTGCCCATCTGAAGTTACTGAGTTGTTATGAAATGTTTTTCATTACATGGAGTTCTATAGCTGTTAAGTGGTAATTATTTCATTCCGTTTTATTTTTCAGACCATCAAATAATACTAATGTCTTTTCTTCTTAGATGTAACTTTAAATATTTTGCACTATCAGCTACAACAATATGTTTAACATGAAACATTGAAATACAAAATATATGTATAAATTTTATCAACTAGATATCCCATAATAAAGTTCATGAGCTTTTTCAGTGAATATTAAATTATTTTGTTTATCTTGATTGTTTAAAATTCATAGTAGAAATGCAAAAACAGATGAACTCATTATGTTTTGCTCATCAACATAACAAGCAAACCACAAGATATTAGAAATTGAAGTCTTATGCCTCTCTAACACATATAGAAAATTGTACTTTATCATTGATTTACCATTGAAAACATGAACTGAAATACAATGCCCATCTATCAATGTATCTGAAGCATATAAATAAATAATTCTTAGGATATAAATACACATACACTAAAAGTACACTTATTAATTGGTCACAATTAAACTATCTGTAAATTCTACAAACAAGATAGGTAAGTAATATAACCTAGGTGTTCAAAACATGAAACTCTGAAGACCTCATAATTTGCAATATTTCAGCATATACTGCTCTCGCATTCTATCATACATTATTGAAGAGGTGGCACACTTCCAAAAAACATTTTAATGAATGGAGTTAAGTAAATAAAGGGAACACTAATGTGATCAAGGCAAGACTAGGCTTCCTTCATGCACGCACTTTGAATTCTCACATATTCTATTTGTAGGCTGCTTATCTAAGCATAATTTAATCCAGCCACCGAGTAAAGGTGTAATTTTTATCTTAAATGTGATGGACCAGAAAATGCTCATACTGTGAAAAAGTATTTGGTAAACTGTTTATGGGAACACCTAAGGTCGTGTAGCATCCTAAGAAAAAATATGAACAGTGAGGCCCCTTGACCCTTTCTGAAAAGATTATAGTCTATAAACTAAACATATATATGTATAAGATTTCATTTCTACAAAATGTTCCTGGGATTTAAAAAATTGAAAATCTTCTGTTTTGAGCAACTTAAAATTTCTTATTATATAAAGCATAGAAACCGAAGCCTTCCTAAGTCAAAGCAGAGTAAACTGGAGTTCTCCACTTAAGGGTAAGTACTTGAAAATTCAGAGAAAACTTATGTTTTGTTATGTTTTTATTATCCCATCACATAATGAATCCTTTTGCTCACTTCACAAGAAATATATGGAAAGATATAACATGGATTTATTTAGAATATTTTAAGTGTGACAAATATGCCCTATAAATACATTGAAAATTAAAGGCTAGGCAAAATCTACATACCAAAAAATTTAATTCATTCATAGATGCCATGTGAAAAATTAAGTTTTGATTTAATTATATTAAGTATATATCTTTTTCCATTAAGAATCTTAGTGGATCAAAATGATAAATTCATTTTATGAATATGAATTTAAATTCATAAAATTATTTTTTCTAATCTTATTTTGATGTCTTTATATAATATTGATTTATTGTTGATTCAAGGATAATAATGGCTGAGAAACAAATGATTTAAATAAAAAAACTAATTTTTTATTTAGATTTCAAATGATGCTCTATAGAGTTCTCTACAAGGTCACATGCTATTATTGAATACATGAAACTTAGCTACTCCCATTACAATGTCTTAAATTGAAAGAGATTGGTGCCTTTTACCAGATATAGGACAATTGAAAATACAGAGAAATTAAAGTGGTATGGCTGAAGAATTATCAGTGGAAGAAAGGATACAGTGATTGAATAACTATTCCAAAATATTTATCCTATATCTATAGCTTTTCATCAAACAAATAATACAGTCAGAATATAGAAAAAAACCTGAATTTAGATAGAAAGACTTAGATAAACCCCTTATAGAAACACTAACCAAATATCATATATTAAATCAAAACTAGTTTTAAAAATTAGGTTTTTGCCTCTTTTTTTTTCCTTTAAAATATTTTCATATGTATATATGTATGCATCTATGTATGTATGCATCTATGTGTGTATGTATGTATGTATGTATGTATGTATCTATCTATCTATCTATCTATCTATCTATCTATCTATCTATCTATCTATCTATCTATCTCTCTATCCTTCTTTTTTTTCTTTTCTTTTTTTCAGAGCTGGGGACCGAACCCAGGGCCTTGAGCTTGCTAGGCAAGCGCTCTACCGCTGAGCTAAATCCCCAACCCTCTATCTATCCTTCTACCATGTATCTATCACTCTCTTTCCAGAGGTATCATTTTTATTTCTAAAGACCAACTTGAGTACAAACCAATGTTGAATATGCTGGAATTTTGAAGGGGATTGCATTGAATTCTGCCAATCCATGAGCATGGGAGATCTTTCCATCTTCTGAGACCTTCTTCAATTTCTTTCTTCAGAGACTTGAAGTTCTTGTCATTTAGATCTTTCACTTGCTTGGTTAAAATTACACAGAAGTATTTTATATTATTTGGGACTATTGTGAAGGGTGTCATTTCCCTAATTTCTTTCTCAGACTGTTTATCCTTTGAGTAGAGGGAGGCTACTGATTTGTTTGAGTTAATTTTGTACCCTGACACATTGCTGAAGTTCTTTATTAGGTTTAGTAGTTCTCTGGTGAAACTTTTGAGGTCACTTAAGTATACCATCATATCATTTGCAAATAGCGATATTTTCACTTCTTCCTTTCCAATTTGTATACCGTTGACCTCCTTTCATTGTCTGATTGATTGAGTATTTCTGTGTCAATATTCATAAGGGGAATTGGTCTGAAGTTCTCTTTCTTTTTTGGATCTTTGTGTGGTTTAATTATAAGTCTAATTGTGGCTTCAAAGAAGGAATTGGGTTGTTCCCCTTCTGTTTCTATTTTGTGGAATAATTTAGACATTATTGGTAAGAGGTCTTCTGTGAAGGTCTGATAGAATTCTGCACTAAATCCATCTGGTCCTGGGTTCTTTTTGGTTGGGAGGCTTTTAATAACTCCTTCTATTCCTTTAGGAGTTATGAGGCTGTTTAGACGGTTTATTTACTCCTGATTTAACTTTGGTACCTGGTATTTGTCTAGAAAAATTTTCATTTCATTCAGATATAAGAGTTCTATTGAGTACAGGCTTTTTGTAGTAGCATGTGATAATTTTTTAAAATTTCCTCAGTTACTGTTGTTATTGTCTCCCTTTTTATTTCTGAGTTTGTTAATTTGGACACTCTCTCTGTGTCCTCTGGTTAGTCTTTGGATATCTTGTTGATTTTCTTAAACAGCCAACTCCTCTTTTTTTTTTTTTTTGTTTGTTTTTTTTTGTTTTTTTTTTTTGTTCTTTTTTTGATTCTATGCACAGTCCTTTTTTCTTTCTACTTAGTTGATTTCAGCACTGAGTTTGATTATTTCCTTCCTTCTAATCCTCTTGGTTATATTTGTTTCTTTTCATTCTAGAGTTTTTAGGTAGGCTGTCAATTGCTACTGTATGTTCTCTCCGTTTTGTTTGTTTTGTTTTTGGAGGCACTCAGAGCCATGAGTTTTTCCTCTGCTTTTTCTTTCATTGTGTCCCATAGTATGGGATATTGCACCTTAATATTCATTAAATTCTAAAATGACTTTAATTTCTTTCTTTATTTCTTCCTTGACCAAGTTATCATTGAGTAGAGCACTGTTCAACTTTCATGAATATATGTGCTTTCTGTTGTTTTTGTTGTTATGGAAGATCAGTCTTCGATGGTAGTGATTTGATGCATGGAATTATTTTTATCTTCATATATCTGTTGAGGCCTGTTTTGTGACTGATTATGTGGTCAATTTTAGAGATGGTACCATGAGGTGCTGAGAAGAAGGTATATCTTATTGTTTTAGGATGAGATATTCTATAAATAACTCTTAAGTTCATTTGGCTCATAACTTGTGTTAGTTTCTCTTTGTCTCTGTTTAATTTCTGTTTCCATGGGCTGTCCATTGATGCGAGTGGGCTGTTGTAACTACTATTATAGTGTGAGGTGCAATGTGTAATTTGAGCTTAAGTAAGATTTCTTTTATGAATGTAGATGCCCTTGTATTTGGAGCATAGATATTTAGATTAGAGAGTTCATCTTGGTGGATTTTTCCTTTGATGAATATGAATTGTCCTTCCTTATCTTTTTGGATAATTTTTGGTTGAAAGTTGAATTTCTTCCATAACAGAATGTCTACTCCAGCTTGTTTCTTCAGACCATTTGCTCAGAAAGTTGTTTTCCATCCTTTTAATCTGAGTTGCTGTCTGTCTTTGTTCTGAAGTGTGTTTCCTGCATGCAGCAAATCGCTGGGTATTCTTTACATATCCAGTCTGTTAGTCTGTTCCTTTCTATTGGGGAATTGAGTCCATTGTTGTTAAGAGATATTAAAGAATAGTGATTGTTGCTTCCTGTTATTTTCATTGTTAGAGGTGGATTTATGTTTGTATGTCACTCTTCTTTTGGTTTCTTTGCAAGGAGATTACTTTCTTGCTTTTTCTAGAATGTAGTTTCCCTCTGTGGTTGGAGTTTTCCATCTATTATCCTCTGTAGGGCTGGGTTTGTAGAAAGAGAGTGTGTGAATTTGGTTATGTCATGGAATATCTTGGTTTCTCCATCTATGTTAATTGAGAGTTATGCTGGATATGTCCTGAGCTGGCATTTTTGCTTTCTTAGGGTCTGTTTGACATCTGCCTAGGATCTTCTGGCTTCCATATTCTCTGGTGAGAAGTCTGGTGTAATTCTGATAGGTCTGCCTTTATATGTTACTTGACATTTTCCCCTTACTGCTTTTAATATTCTTTCTTTGTTTTGCGCATTTGGTATTTTAACTATTATTTGATGGGAGGAATTTCTTTTTTGTCCAATCTATTTGGAGCCCTGCAGGCTTCTTGTATGTTTATGGGCATCTCTTTCTTCAGGTTGGGGAAGTTTTCTTCTATAATTTGGTTGACGATATTTACTGTCCCTTTAAGTTGGGAGTCTTTGCTTTTTTCTCTATCTACTATCCTTAGGTTTGATCTTCTCATCGTGTCCTGTATTTCCTTGATGTTTTGGGCTAGGAGCTTTTTGCATTTTACATTATCTTTGATGGTTGTATCAATATTTTCTATGTTATCTTTTTCCCCTGAGATTCTCTCTTTTATGTCTTGTATTCTGTTGGTGATGCTTGCATCTATGACTCCTGATCTCTTTCCTAGGTTTTCTCTCTCCAGGGTTGTCTCCCTTTGTGCTTTCTTGATTGTTACTATTTCCGATTTTAAATCTTGGACGGTTTTGTTTAATTCCTTCACAAGTTTGTTTGTGTTTTCCTGTTATTCTTTAAGGGTTTTGTTGTTGCTGTTGTTGTTGTTGTTTCTTCTTTAGGGACTTCTATTTGCTTACTTATGCTGTCCTGTGTTTCATTAAGGGAGTTATCTATGTCTTTCTTAAATTCCTCTATCATCATCATAAAATGTGATTTTATATCTAAATCTTGCTTTTCCAGTGTGTTTGGATACACTGTATTTGTTTTGGTGGTAGAACTGGGCTCTGATGATGCCATGTAGTCTTGGTTTCTGTTGCTTAGGTTCCTGTGCTTGCTTCTTGCCATCAGGTTGTCTCTGGTATTAGCTTGTCTTGCTGTCTCTGACAGTGACTTGACCTTCTTTTAGGCCTGTGTGTCAGCACTCCTGTAGACCTGTTTTCTTTCAGCTGGATCTAGGAACAGAGAGCTCTGTTATCCGGTGTGTAAGAACTCCTGGCGACTGGCTTTCAACTCTAGTCATGGACAGAAACCTGTAGTGTCATGCCTCTGATTGTTCCTAGATCCCTGTGCCTAGAAGGCACAGATGGCACTAGGCGATTTTCTCTTGGGACAGAAATGTGGGCAGAAAGTGGATGTCTCCTCTGAGTTCTCAGGAATGTCTGCACTTCTGAGGGACCAGCTCTCTACCCCAAGGGATTTGGGTGCAGGGAGCTATGGGACCAACTCAGTTCAGTTCCAGGTGCAGGTAGAAACCAGTAGGTTCCAGCCACGACTGTCTCCTATATTCCTGTATCAAGAGGAACTTTTATGCGTTTCACTCTTGGGGTCAGGGATATGAGCAGAAGTGAGCAGAAGTGTCTGTCTGTCCTGAGTTCTCAGGATTGTCTGCACACCTGGGAGTTCAGCTCTCTCTGCCACAGGATTTTGGTGCAGCTAGTTTTCTTGTATTGAAAAAATGCTATAATAAATGGCAATACAGAAGAAAAATTGCATTTGTTTAGGATTTCATTTCTAGGTTTAAGTTAATTGTTTTCAAGATCAAGGCAGGAACTCCAGCTATGTAAGCACATAACATCCATGACCAAAAGGCTAGATATATGAATTCATATTTTGCTTTTATGTTTTTGGATCTCCATACTATACAGATTTATGCCTACCCTAGGGAATTGTGGCACCATTCTGTACTTGGCCTTCCCATATCAGATTGATATAAAAAAGACAATCTCCCATGAACATGCCTATATCTCAGTCCAATGGCATATATAATCTCTCCTTAAAACTCTTAAGGGACTCTTGCTTATGCCAAATTAACAACATAATTTCTACAATACTGCCTATAACATCAATTTTTATGGTGGCCTACCTATTCAACAGTTTGCTATGAATATTGAGAATACACAATTTCTATTTTCATATTTTCTTATGAATGTAGCTTCATATTTCTTAGAAATATAAAAGTCATTAAGAAAGTCAATAATGTCTGTTACATACTTACTGTATGGCCTCTACTTAAAACCAAAGCAGGATATCACTACAGTGACATAAAGAAAATAAAATATGAGCTTTAACTTAGATCATAAAAGACATTGTAGCAGAGTTCCATTTGCTATATGAAATAGACTTAGAATTTTAAGCTGTAAATAAACATTCTGGATTTGCCTCTTCCTACACTTTTTCATTTTCATGAGTTTTTGGTCTGCATGTTCCTAAATTACTACAGCAAAGACATACTAGGTATCCAGTCTCCTTGGAAATTGAAGCCCATCAGGGAGCCATCAAATTCTCAGACCTAAGAACTTTAATCATTTTACCTTCAACTCTTTTTCAGAGGAATTTAAACAGCATGAATGTACTAAGAATGTTACACCTGCTAGCCATAAAATGTGCAATGAAAAAGATTATACGTTAACATCAATATGGGAATTAAAGTGGTGTGCACAACTTGTTTCTTGAGTGAAACATTTCAAATTGGAGAGTATAATAGCATTACAAAAACTTTTCAGCAGATCATTAATCATTCATGTTAAGTTTCACAATGTTTTTTTTTGTGTGTGTATAACTGATAACTGACATGTTTCAAAATATGCAAACACACCCAAAGTTGCAAAATTCTAATTTAGTAATTACTTATTTTATACATTTTCATTATTTTTTATTTATGTTATACCTAAAAGATATATAATCCTAAGTAATACAATATAGAATTAGGATATGTATACATATTGTAGTATTTAATGTTTTTTCCCTATGATGATCCTAATATGCATTTACTTAAATTAAAATACTTGGATTTTTATATGTCTTTGACTTATTTCCCTTAAAATATGTACATTGAAAATGTTAATGGAAACATTAGACAAATTAGGCAATCATTGCTCATTTTAAAAATGTAACCTTTTCTCTACTTTAAATTATTTTATTCTTTGATGTGTTCTTAAATCAGATGTTGAGAGAGAAATATATGGGAGTTAGTTCCACAGGTCATTGGAAAGGAGTAGTGAAGACTGGTATGACCAATATATATTGAAGGCAAGCATAAAAATTTCAATGAATAAATAAAAGAGAATAATAATATAATAAAGGTTCTGTGAGTACTAATACTAGTCATTCTTAGATATTTCACTTGTATATATCTCCTTCAACCAAACCTGTATTGGTACATACAGGCCTCTTACTTTTGGTTGTTTCAGGAAAAAAAATCATCAGTATATTCCCATTGGCTTCCCATTATATTATTTTTCTCAATTTTCATATAATTTTCTCATATATTTCCTAAGCCCTTCTCTAATAATATGTTCCCAGTTTGTTTGCATTTTTATTTTTATAGGCAATTTCTTCAACCTATGCTTCACTGGTTTTTTAAATTTACCCTTAATTTTATTTATCTAATATTGGGAGTTGAAGACAGGGTCCTGTGTGTGTTATGCAAATATGAAACCACTGAGATAGGCCTTGATTCACTTCCAATATTTTGATTTATCCATCCTAATCTAGTCTTGAAATTGTGATCTATAACTGCTATAATCTCCAGAGATATTGAGGAAATTTAATGACATAATTAACATTCACCATCATGCCTGGCTTTGTACTAGTGGTGGTGGTGGTAGTAGTAGTAGTAGTAGCAGCAGCAGCAGCAGCAGCAGCAGCAGCAGTAGTAGTAGTAGTAGTAGTAGGTGGTGGTGGTGATGGTGGTAGTAGTAGTAGTAGTGGTGGTAGTAGTAGTAGTAGTAGTAGTAGTAGTAGTAGTAGTAGTAGTAGTTGTTGTTGATGTTCTTGTAGTAGTTGAAGTAGTGAAATTTTTTTCTATTTTCTCATTAATTTATCTATTCATTTTATATCATGATTACAACCCTCCCATTCCTGTCTTCTTCCAGTCCACACAAATGCAAATCTCTATCCATTTTACTACCTGCCCTCATTTGATGAGAATGGGAAGGTCCCATTGGGTACCACCTTGCCCTGGATCATACAGTTGCAATAGGATTAAGCACATTCTCTCCCACTGAAGCCTAACCAGGTAATCCAGATAGCAGAAGTGCATCCAATGGCATGTAACAGAATCAGACACAACTCCTACTTTAATTATTAGGGAATCTTATTAAGACCAAGCTGCATATCTGCTACAAATATGTAGGGGGGGCTGTGTCTAGTCCCTCCATGCCCTTTGGTTTTCTGTTGAGTCTGTGAGCTCCCGTGGGCTCAGATTAGTTGATTCTGTAGATCTTTTTGTGCTGTGCTTGTTCTCTCCGCCTGGTTTAATTCTATCTCTTAGTCTTCTACAAGACTTATCGAGTTCCTCCTGATGTTTGGCTGTGGGTGTCTGCATCTGTTTCCATCTGCTCCTGGATAAAACCTTTTTAGAAAACAGATAAGCTAGGTTCCTGGCTGTAAACATATCAGATTATCACTAATAGTGACAGTGGTTGGCTTTCTTTACATGGAATGGGTCTCAAGTTGGCCATCTCCTCAATCTCTCTTCCATCTCTATCCCTGTGCATCATGTAGGCAGGACAAATATTTCGTCAATGTTATCATGGAGGGGTTGGTGTTGAACTCCCTCCACTCAAAGGCCACGATGCTTGCAAGACCAAGAGCCAGAGACTACATAGCTTAAAGAACTACTGTAAAACCAACTACTATTGGTCTTAGTAGTATTTGTGCTAAGTATTTTTAATTTTTATTAACACCCAAGATTTTATTCCTCTACTGGTCCACCCCTCAACAGTTTCACATCCCATACCTCCTCCCATCCCCCTGCATTCTCTCCTCACCATCTTCACAAGGATGTTCCCACCCTATGTACCCCACCAGACACTGGACCTCTAAACATTTTGGGGCCTCCAGTCCCTTGAGGGTTAGGTGCATCTTCTCGGACTGAATCTAGAGCCAGGAGTCTGCTACTCTATATGTATTGGAGACCTCATCTCTGCTGGTGCATGTTGCCTGGTTGGTGATCCAGTGCCTATGAGATCTCAAGGTTTCAGGTTATTTGAGACCTCTGGTCTTTCTATACGATTGCCCTCCTCCTTAGCTTCATCCAGCTTTTCCCTACTTCACCCAGAGAGGTCAGCAGCTTCTGTTTGTTGATTGTGTGCACATATCTGCATCTGACTCTTTCAGCTCCTTGTTGGGTTTTTCGGAGAGTAATCATGGTAGTTCCCTATTTGTGAATGACCCATAACTTCAGTAATGATGTCTGGTCTTGGACCTCCCCTTGAGCTGGATCTGTTGCTGGACCTTCTTTTCATCAGGGTCTTCTCCATTTCCATCCCTGCATTTCTTTCAGACAGGAAGAATTATTGGTCAGAGCTTTGGCTGTAGGATTGCAACCCCATTCCTCACTTGATGCCTGTCTTTCTGCTGGAGGTGGGTTCAATAGGTTCCCTCTTTCCACTGTAAGGCCTTTCATTTAGCACCCCCCCCCCGAGTCCTAAGCATCTCTCATTTCCCAGGTCTCTGGTACATTCTAGAGGGTCCTCCAATCCTCCTTCCTCCTGAGGTCACTTGCTTCCATTTTTTCTGCTGTTACTCTGGGCTTCAATCCTTTTCCCTCACCTAATACCAGATCATGTTCCCCTCTCCCCCCAACCTCTATCTCCTTTCACTCCTCTGTCCCTTCCTCCTTCCCTACCCCCTTGTTGTTGCTTTCTTCTCCATCCCAGTGGAACTAAGGTGTCCTAAGTTGGGTCTTTCACTTTGTTGAACTTTCTGAGTCCTGTGGACTGTATCTTAGCTATTCTATACTATATGTTTTGGCTAATATCCACTTATTAGTAAGAACATACTGTGGATGCCCTTTTGGGTGTGAGTTACCTCTCTCAGAATGACATTTTCTAGTTCCATCCACTTGCCTGCAATACTCATGGGACATCTGGGTTGTTTCCAGCTTCTGACTATCACAAATAATGTCACTATGAAAATAGTGGAACATGTGCCAATGTGACATGGTGGGGCACCTTTGGGGTATAATTCCTTGAGTGGTATTTCTGGACTTTTAGGTATGTCTAGTTACAATTTTCTGAGGAATATCCAAATTGATTTCCAAAGTGGTTATACCAGTTTTCAATCATACCAGCAATTGAGGAGTGTTCCTCTTTCTCCACATCCTCACCAACATGTATTGTCACCCGAGGTTTTGATCTTAGCCCTTCTGATCAAGGTTATTTTGATTTGCATCTCCCTGATCAATAAGGACTTGGAATATTTCTTTAGGTGCTTGTCAGTCATTAGAGATTCCTCTATTTTGTATTCTTGGTTTAGTTCTATATCCCATTTTTTTTTTTGGTGGTAAGCTTCTTGAGTTCTTCATATGTTTTAGATTTTAGCCCTCTATCAGATGTGGGGTTAGTGAATATTTGTTACTAATCTGTAGGATGATGACTTTTCTTATTGACTGTGTCCTTTACCTTACAGATTTCCAGGTTTTTTTTTTGAGGTCCCATTTATCAATTCCTGATCTTAGAGCTTGGGCTATTGAAGTTATGTTTAAGAAATTTCTGTCTGTGCCAATGAGTTCAAGGCTCTATCCCACTTTCTCTTCTATTAGATTCAGTGTATCTGGTTTTATGTTGAGATCCACTTGGACTTGAGCTTTGTGCATGGTGGCAAATATGGGTGTGTTTTCATTCTTCTACATACAGACAGCCAGTTAAACCAGCACCATTTATTAAAGATGCTTTTTTCCATTGCATAATTTTTACTTCTTGGTCAAAGATCTAGTGTGGGTAAGTGTGTGGTTTTATTTCTGGTCTTCAATTCTATTCCATTGATCAACATGTCGGTCTCTGTACCAATAACATGCAGTTTTTTGACACTATTGCTCTGTAGTAGTAGAGCTTGAGGTCAGGGATGGTGATTCCCCCAGACTTTCTTTTATTGTTAAGAATTGTTTTCTCTACTTTGGGTTTTTTAACCTGTCTGGATGAATTTGAGAATTGTTCTTTCCATGTCTTTTAAGAATTGTGTTGGGATTTTCATGGGGATTGCACTGAATCTGTAGATTGCCTTTGGTAGGATGGCCATTTTTAATAGGTTAATTCTGACAATCTGTGAGCATTGAAGATCTCTGCATTTTCTGAGATCTTCTTCAATTTCCTTCTTGAGAGACTTGAAGTTCTTATCATACAGATCTTCCACCTGTTTGGTTGGAGTTACATTTTATATTTTCTGTAGCTATTGTGAATCAAATTGTTTCCCTAATTTCTTTCTGAGCCTGTTGGTCATGTGTATAAAGGAAGGCTACGGATTTATTTGAGTTAATTTTATATCTGTTCAAATTTATCAGTTGTAGAAGTCTCTGGCAGAATTTTTGGGTTCACTTATGTAGATCATCATAACACCTGCAAATAGTGATACCTTTATATTATTTTTTGACAATTTATATCCTCTTGATCTCTTTTTTATTGTGTTATTGTTCTAGCTAGTACTTTGAGTACTATATTGAGTAGATATGGGAAGAGTGGGTATCCTTGTCTTGTCCTGGATTTTAGTGGGATAGCTTGAAGTAGCTCTCTATTTAATTTGATATAGTCTGTTGGTTTGCAGTAAATTGTTTTTATTATGTTTAGGTATGGGCTTTGAATAACTGATATTTCCAATACTTTTAACATGAATGGGTGTTGTATTTTTTCAAAAATTTAATTACAAATTTTTAAGTTGTATTTCTACTTAGAGTAGTGATAAAAAGACTTCAAATAATATTCTGATATATTCAGACATCATTACATTTTTCAACCATCATCTTGAATCAGACATTAAGAAATACAGAGACCCACAGACAGACATTTTATAGAGAGAAAAAGACATTATCACACTCAGCACCATATGGGATTTCTTTATCAAATCCCTCCCGTCAGAGATTCTGTGGAAGAAGAAACAGAAAGAGTATAAGATCCCGAGAAAATGGAGAACACATTGTGTCCTTTGTCTTCTCTTTTTAAACCTTTCATATTAAATAGTTGTGCTAAAATATTCTTGAATGTGTTGTCATCCACTGGAGTGTGGATTGCATACACTTCTATAAAAGATTTCCTCTTCCTCTCCTATCAACTAACAATAGTCAGAAGATGCTTTTTAAGAGATTATGTGGCAAAAAGTCTCTTTGCATGTTCTCATTTGGTCTAGCATGGGTTTTGTATGTGTTGTTCCAACAAATGTGAATTCATGTACACAGTTGCCCAGACAGCAGATGATGTTTCCTATAGTCATCCACCAATTCCAACAATTTTCATCCCTTCTTTCACAAGGATTGCTCAACCTTTTTTTTTTTTTTTTTTTTGATTTTTTCAGACTTTTACAGTGTATGGGCATGCCATGCACTGTATTGTATGCTTCCTTTTAGGTCTGAGTTTCTTCTGTCTCTTATTGTCTGTACATTGTCTAGTTATCAATAACCAAATTCATCATGAGCTACTTAAAACAGAAACTTCTCAGATACATTGATCTCTGTGGGTAACCATTAGGCATCAGTAGTTGGTTACTTACTATATCCACTTAGAAGCATAGTAATAGTAATAGTAATAGTAGGCTCTCCTGAGGACTTATGGCCTATCTAGTAATTTATTCTTAACTAAAAAGTAGTGAGATGTATGGGTTTCATCTTGTGGAGCAGAATTTACATATAAGCCTGGAAAGTGCTTAGTTGTTTCCATGATATATCGACACTACCTTACCAATGACCAGATCTTTTAACAAGTCATTATTATACTTGCAGCATTAATATAGGTGTGTGTAATTCTTGTTTTAATTCCTCAGTAGCTTGCAGAGCATCATCCACAACTATGAAAGCTATACATAATGAGAAAAACATTCATGACTTTGCTAGTTTAATTTCTCCATGGTCAGGTACATAGTGTCTTCAGCAATAGGTTATTACTCTCAAGTTCAAGAGGGTAGTCAGGAACAATGACAAAAACTTGTGATGGTTAGAGATCTGTGAGGACTTACTGAATGACCACTATGAAAGAGATAACTAAGTCCAGGCACTTGGCATTTTTATTTGTTAGATTCTCCTATCTAGTAGGGGCATCATGGCAAATATAACTCATTCGATCCCTATGCTTCTTTTTAACCTACTAGTCTAGTATGCTCTATGTCTGGTCCTTAAAAACACTTCCTCATATCCTCTTTGTAATTTCTCAACCTCTATGTGTTTTCCAAATACAACATATCAGAATATTCATAGCTAACACCACAAATGAGGAAAAATATGTAACATTTTTCTTTATAGACCTAGGCTAACTCACTAAAATTATTATATCAGATCCACTTACTTGTATATTTAAGAGTTTTTTTTTCTTAATGGGTGAATAATATTCCATTGTTTAAATATACCAAAGCTCTATTAAAAAACAAAGTAGTTCATACTTTTACAATTATGTATAAATGTATGTTAATATACAGGGTTTAATTAGATTTACCCTACAAAAAGGATGATGCCATCATTAGACTTTTAGGGTGTCAAAAAAACAAGGTCAAATACAGAGTAACATATATCTCTCCATGAATTCTTGACCAGCGTCTCCCAATGACACCAAAACATTGTAGGCTACTTCCATTGCTCTTGTTTGCCCACCAGAAGGTGATAATAAACTACTATTGCTGAAGACACCATTCATTTTATTGCAATAATCCTATGCAGCTATGAACTTATCTCTTAAATATCATCAGAGAAGTCCGCTTGATCACTGGATAGCATTACCTAAGAAACTCAAAACTGGACAAAATGCAGAAAGTAACTGTCACCAGAGTCCTCAGCCAAAACCAGGCCATCTAAGTTTTTCTTTCAACTAAAGCTCAGGGACCATTGCAATATTATAAGAGATAGATGTTGCAGAGCAATAGGCAGGACATGAGAAGCCCACTGAATTCATGAACTCTTAGAAGCTTCCATTGTCTGTGCATGGCAGATCTGAATATAATCAAGTCAACATTAGAGCATGGAGTAGATGCCCCAATACACTTAAGTATATGGTCCACTACATTATATTCATGAATATACAGGCAACATAAATTGAAGGTAATGAGGTATTAAATAAAGGGGCAGAAAATTGGGGTTGGAAATGAAAGGTTAATCTAGAAGATAGAACTGCAAGGTGAATATAATAAAAATACATTGTGTGAAATTCACAAAAATAAATTATTACCCTAAAAGAAAATAATATGGTTTAATATTTATAGATTTGGTATTTTGAAAAGATTCAATGGAATTCCTAATGGAATATATAATATCTCCATTTTTCTGAATTATTATTCTCCTTTTTCACTCATGTCATGAACTATAGTCAATTATGGACATAGAGTGTAAAAAACTGATCACTCAATCAAATGAATTCTGAAAATAATTCAATTGGAAAAATTAGTAAAAATGGAATTATTAAATTTGAATGCTTACAATATCATCTATGATATACACATAGTAATGAAACTATATAATTTCAACTCCCAATAGATATTAAATTGATGTAAAACTAGGAGAGAACATTCTGAGAAAGATATCCAATAAAGTCTGTACTCTTTCACTTTGACTCTATGCTTCCCAAGCATGTTTCATAGAGAATTATTGAGAGATTTTATGCACATTAACTGTTCTTCTATTTTGAAAATCCTGAAGATACCAATATGTATCCCAGCTTTGGAACTACGAGATGATAATAATTAAATACAAGTCAAATAAAGGAAAACAATAACACAAACAAAATTTCTGCAAGATTCTTTTGTGGACAACGAAACACATTTCCTTAGAAGACACCAGTCAGTATATAAATACTAGTCCCAAAGAACTAATATGCCCAGACCCTGGGATGGACTCTAGGCAACAAAATAAAATTTCTTTTCTCCCCATGGGTCACAGAACATAAATAACACCAACACAGAGCTAATAAGTGGACTCATATTACCCTTTGCCATGGCTTTCAGGAAACCTTTCATCAAATTTATTGCCAGAGCTTCTGTACATGATTGTGTTCTTTATTAGGCATTCTTCTCCCTAAAGATTAATTCAGGGCTTTATGAAGCTGCATGCTCCACAGTAATAGATGATTGCAAGTAAGTTAAGAGATGTCACATTACATCACTATAGACACAGAATTTTGACAAAATTTGGTGACATACTTGGACCAGTTCAGTTGCTTTAATTTTCGAAAACACTGTCTTTATGTAACAGTGCTAAATTAGGGACTCTTTAATGTGCATACATATTTGGAGTAAGCAGGCACATAGAACTCCTTCTTTGTGTATACTCAACTACATCTGTAAGTTAGCAGGGTAATGTATCAAACAAACAAACAAACAAAGACAGAAAGATTCATTCACATCCCACGTTTCTGATTATTCTCTGAAACACTGTGTGTCCAAAAATAGAGGCTGGATTGAATTGAGCTTGCAGGGGGGAGGGTCTGCCAGATGGTTTACAAGCTTTAAATACTGAATTTCTGAATTTCTGAGAATTAGCTTCTTAATGTCCTTCTGAAGCCAACTTTTAATTTACAACGAGATATTTATCTCAATGAAAAGTATAATCCGTCTACCTGACTTGTAATAACATCTTCCTTTCTTTCAGCTATCAAATAACTTGCGAGCCCTAACTATCTCCTAGCTTTTTAAACATAAGACAAACAACATTTCATTTAAATTGAAAAAATACAACAAACTTTATCTTGTTTTGTTTATATAAAAAGACAATAACTACGAAAAACCATATAAATATTTTAAATATCATTGCAAATAGTAACTTTCTCTAAAGTATACAGCACAGTGTTGCATAGATATTTTAGTAAATTCTAGTAGCCAATATAGAGTTCATTTATGTGAGTTATACTTCAAAACACGATTATATTATGTGTCAAATAATTTTGGTATTGTTCAGAATAATACTAATAATAATACTTTTCTAGTATGTTGAATTTAGTATGTAAGTAGTGATTGTACATTTAAGTAAGAGTAATGTTGGTAGCAAATGTTTCCCTCTCCAGTGAAATAAGTGTCAAATAATATATTTTTACTGCTCTTCACTGTGTGTCACACACTGCTGTTGGAATTTTACACGTATTAAATAATATCTGAATATGTTAGGGACTAATGAAGAAAATTACAATAGTTGACATAAGTAGTGTAAAGTAAAGACAGAATTTAAAAATCACTGGACATGGGAAATAAACAAGAAGGAAGTAGAGAGTCCCATATGAGAAACAATAATCAGTGAAGACTTGTTCTGAACTAACTTTAAATACATCTTCATGTCCACTTATAAGTATTAGAACAAAACATATTTAAATATATTATTTTCCATGAACTTAACTTTTTATATTTTAACTATATTCTGCTTATGGTTTTCCAACCCAACTTTTTCCAGATTCACTCCATTTCTCTACCCACCCAACTATATAATCTTTCTTTCTTTCTTTCTTTCTTTCTTTCTTTCTTTCTTTCTTTCTTTCTTTCTCTCTCTCTCTCGCTCTTTCTTTCTTTCTTTCTTTTTCTTTCTTCCTTTCTTTCAATAGAATCAAAAAGCCATCTTGAAATATAAATTATAATGAAAGAAAGCTAGATAAAAGCAAACTACGATAAGACAAAACAAACAACAAACAAACATAAAGAAGAGCCCAAAGAAAAATCTCAAGAAACATATTTAGATTGAGACAAGTAGATTTGCAAACACAAAAATCCCATAAAAACCACAAAACATGAAACTATAATATATACACAAAGGACTTGTCAGATTGCAAAAAGGCCCTGACAAATTATTATGAAACAAAACTCTCCAAAATGCTATTGAGTTTGTTTTATGTTGGCAGTTACTGCTGGGCATGGGTCTTGGCCTTAAAAGTGGTTTGTATACCCATGGAGATCATGTTGGGGAAAAACTAATTTTATGTTTGATATAGCTATCAATTATAAAACTCCAGTGGATAAGTAAAATAAATTGGCTAACCAAATCTAAAAATATATAAATTATGTGGAAATTCACTACATTATTAGCTATTAAAATATTGCACAGACATTTTGTTTCTTTTGATAAATCAATGTTCAGATTAGTCTTCTCTAGGATGGATCCCTGATACATTTTCCAGTCAAAAGTGTGTGTGTGTGTGTGTGTGTGTGTGTGCATTTGTGTGTCTATGTGTATATATATATATATATATATATGTATGTATATATATATATAAATGTACTTAGACTTTTCTATTTATACACACAAATGTTTATATATGTATATGTTTGTGTCAATATCAATGAAGGAACACTTCCAGGAAGTTGAAAGGGAGTGCGAGGTACAATAAAGAAGTTAGATAAGTGAGAGGGTGATATAAAGACTTGTAAATATATCACTAGTATATGAAACTCTCCAAGAATAATAGAATAAATCTTTCAAAAATAGAAAAGGGGAAAATGATTAAAGGTAGACACCAAACACAATATCTTTTTCCTATTACAATGAAATAGGAAAAAGAAAAACATATTTTTAGTGAAAATAGATATTTTTCCCACAGCTCTCTGTACACAAATGCCCTGGGGGAGAGAGCTGGAGAGAGCAGACAATCCTGAGAGCTTAAGGGAGAACATAACTTGTGCTCACATTCCTGGCCCAAGAGGAACCTGCCTAATACCCTCTGGATACAGGAACCTAGGAGCAGATAGGAGCATGACTCTTCTGGTTTCTGTCTGAGCCCAGAACTGAAAGCCACTTGCCTAGAGCCAAGACACCATGAGAGCAGAGGTAATACAAACTCTTCTGCTCCAACCAATCCTCGTGCAGGCTTCAGAATACACAAACCAGGACAAGGTCTCTATTGCCATATCCAGCTGAAAGAAAACAGGTCAACAGGAGTGCTGACACACAGGCTTGCAGAAGGTTCAAGCCACTGTTAGAGACAGCAAATAAGCTAACACCAGAGACAACCTGTTGGCAAGAGGCAAGTATAGGAACGTAAGCAACCAAAACCAAGAATACTTGACATCATTAGAGCTCAGTTCTTGCACCAAAGAAAATACTGGATATCCCAACACACCAGAACAGCAAGATAAGGATTTAAAATCAAATCTCATGGTGATGATAGAGGACTTTAAGATGGATATAAATAACTCCTTTAAAGAAATGGAGGAGAACACAGGTAAACAAGTAGAACAACTTAAAGAGGAAACACAAAAATATGTTAAAGAATTACAGGAAAACACAAACAAACAGGAGAAGGAATTGAACAAAACCATCCATGATTTAAAATTGGAAATAGACACAATAAAAAATAACAAAGGGAGAAAACACTGGCGATAGAAAACTTAAGAAAAAGATCAAGAGTTATAGATGCAAGCATCAAAAACAGAATACAAGAGATAGAGGAGAGAATCTCAGGGACAGAACAAACAATAGAAAACATTGACAAAACGGTAAAAGATAATGTAAATGCAAAAAGTTCCTAGCCCAAAACATCCAGGAAATACAGGACACAATGAGAAGATCAAACATAAGGATAATAGGTATAGAAAGAGCAAAGACTGACAAATTAAAGGGCCAGTAAATATTTTCAACAAAATTATAGAAGAAAACTTCTTAAACATGAAGAAAGAGATGCCCAAAAACATGCAAGAAGCCTACAGAACTCCAAATAGATTGAACCAAAAAAAATTACACCTGTCACATAATAATCCAAACACCAAATGCACAAAACAAAAACAATATTAAAAGCAGTAAGGGGAAAGGGTCAAGTAATAAATAAAGGCAGACCTTTGAAAATTACACCAGACTTCTCCTCATAGATTATGAAAATCAGAAGATCCTGGGCAGATGTCATACAGACCTTAAAGGAACACAAATGCCAGCTCAGGCTATAATATCCAGCGAAACTATCAATTAACATAGATGGAAAAACCAAGATATTCCATGACAAAACCAAATTTACACAACATCTTTCTACAAATACTGCACTACAAAGGATAAAAGACAGAAATCTCCAACAGAAGAAGGGAATCTATATTTTAGGAAAAGCAAGAAAGTAATCTTAAAGAAAACCAAAACAAAAGAGACACACAACACAATTCCACTTCTTAAAAAATAACAGGAAACCACAATCACTATTCCTTAATATCTCTTAACGTCAATGGACTCAATTCCCCAATAAAAAGATATAGACTAACAGACTGGATACACAAAGAGGATCCCACATTTTGCTGCATACAGGAAATACACCTCAGTGACAAATACAAACACTACCTCAGAGTAAAAGGCTGGAAAACAATTTTCCAAGGAAATGGTCCCAAGAAACAAGCAGCACTAGCCATTCAAATATCGAATAAAATCAGCTTTCAACCAAAAATTATAGGAAGAGAAAAGGAAGAATACTTCATATTCATCAAAGGAAAAATCCACCAAGATGAACTCTCAATCCTGAATATCTATGCTCCAAAGGTAAGAGCACCTACATTCATAAAAAGAACCGTACTAAAGCTCAAATCACACATTGCACCTCACAAAATAATAGTAGGAGTTTTCAACACCCCACCTTCATCAATGGACAGATCATGGAAACAGAAATTAAACAGAGACATACATAAACTAATAGAAGTTATGAACCCAAAGGATTTAACAGATATTTATAGAACATTTCAAAATAAAACAAAAGAATGTACTTTCTTCTCAGTGCCTCATGGTACCTTCTCCAAAACGGACCATATCATCAGTCACAAACAGGCCTCAACATATACAGGAAGATTAAAATAATCCCATGCATTCTATCGCCATGTACTACTGCTGTTCTTTAATATCAACAAAAATAACAGAATGCCCACATATACATGGAAGTTGAACAATGATCTACTCTATGACAACTTGGTCAAGGAAAAAAGAAGAAAAGTATTAAAGACATTTTAGAATTTAATGAAAATGAAGGCACGATATACCCAAACCTGTGGGACACAATGAAAGCAGTGCTAAGAGGAAACTCATAGTTCTGAGTGCCTCCGAAAAGAAAATGGAGGAAGCACACATTAGCAGCTTGACAGCATACATTAAAGTTCTAGAATAAAATGAAGCAACTGCACCCAAGTGGAGTAGAAGGAAGGAAATAATCAAAATCCAGGCTGAAATCAACGAAGTAGAAACAAAAAGGAGTATATAAAGAATCAACAAAACTAGGAGCTGGTTCTTGGAGAAAATCAACAAGATAGATAAAACCTTAGCCATTCTAACAGGGGGGCATATAGAGTGTATCCAGATTAACAAAATCAGAAATAAAAAGGGAGATATAACAACAGAAACTGAGGAAATTCAAAAAATCATCAGATCCTACTACAAAAGCCTATATTTAAGAAAACTCGAAAATCTACATTAAAGAGTAAATTTTCTGGACAGAACTAGGTACCAAAGTTAAATCAGGATCAGATAAACCACGTAAAAAGAATCCTATAACTCCTAAAAAATAAAAAAGCAGTTATTAAGCCTCCCAACAACAACAACAACAAAATCCCAGGACCAGATGAATTTATTGCAGAATTTTATCAGTCTTTCATAGAAAACATCATACTAATGCTGTCCAAACTATTATACAAAATAGAAACAGATGGAGCTCTACCAAATTCCTTCTATGAAGCCACAATTACTCTGATACCTAAACCACACAAAGACCCGACAAAGAAAGAGAACTTCGTACCAATTCCCCTTATGGATATTGATGCAAAAATATTCCATAAATTTCTCAGAAATGGAATCCAAGAACACATCAAAACAATAATCCATCATGATCAAGTAGGCTTCATCTCAGTGATGCAGGGATGGTTCAATACACAAAAATCCACCAATGTAATGCACTATGTAAAAAAAAAGACTCACTGAAAAAAAAAACACATGATCATCACACTACATGATGAGAACATATTTTAAAACATTCCACACCCCTTCATGATAAAAGTCTTGGAAAGATCAGGAATTCAAGGCCCATACCTAAACATAGTAAAAAGAAACAGCAAACCAGTAGCCAACACTAAACTAAATGGAGAGAAACTTGAAGCAATCCGACTAAAATCAGGGACTAAACAAGGCTGCCCACTCTCTCCCTTCTTATTCAATATAGTACTCGAAGTCCTATCCAGAGCAATCAGACATTGAAAGGAGATCAAAGAGGTACAAATTGGAAAGGAAGAAGTCAAAATATCACTCTTTCCAGATGATATGATAGTTTGCTTAAGGGATCCCAAGAGATCCACCAGAGAAGTACTAATCCAGATAAACAGTTTCATCAAATTGGCTGGGTAAATATTTGACACAAACAAATCAGTAACCTACCTCTAGTCAAAGGATAAACAAGCCGAGAAAGAAATTAGGGAAGTGACACCTTTCACAATAGTCACAAATAACATATAATACTTTTGTATGACCATAACCTAGCAAGTAAAAGATCTTTATTACAAGAACTTCAAGTCTCTGAAGAAAGAAATTGAAGATGATCTCAGAAGATGGAAAGAAAACCTCCCATGCTGATGGATTGGCAGAATTAATATAGCAAAAATGGCCATTTTTCCCAACGCAATCTACAGATTCAGTGTAATCGCATCATAATTCCAATTCACAGTTAGAAAAAGCAAAGAAAATATATTTGTAATAATCAAAATGTCAGGATAAGGAGAACTATCCTCAACAATAAAAGAACTTCTGGGGGAGTCACCATTCCTGACATCAAGCAGTATTACAGAGCAGTAATGAAAAAAGAACTGTATGGTATTGGTACAGAGACAGGGAGGTAGGCCACTGGAATAGAAATGAAGGCCCATAAATGAACCCCACACCTGTGGTCACTTGATATGACAATATTGTAAATCATCACTGGAAAAAAAAGATAGCATTTTCAACAGATGGTGCTGTTTCAACTGGAGGTGAGCATGTAGAAGAATGCAAATTGATCCATTCTTATTACCCTGTGCAAAGCTTAAGTCCAAGTGGATTAGTGACCTCCACATCAAACCAGATACACTCAAACTAATAGAAGAAAAAGTGCGGAAGAACCTTGAACACATGGGCACTGGGGAAATTTTTCTAAAAAAAAAAAAAAAAAAAAACAAAAAAAACAAAAAACAAAACAAAACACTGATGGCTTATGTTCTAAGATCAGGAATCGACAAATGGGACTTCATAAAATGCAAAACTTCTGTAAGGCAATGGACACTGCCATTAGGAACAAAAACAGCAAACAACAGATTGGGGAATGATCTTTACCAGCCATACATCTCTTAGAGGGCTAATATCCAAAACGTACAAAGAACTCAGGAAGGTAGACTCCAGAGAGCCAAATAACCCTATGTAAAATGGGACATAATGCCAAACAAATAATTCTCATCTGAGGAATATCAATTGGTTGAGAAGCACCTAATAAAATGTTCAAAATCTTTAGTCATCAAGAAAATGCAAATCAAACAACCCTGAAATTCCACCTCACACCAGTCAGAATGGCTAAGATAAAAACTCAGATGACAACAGATACTGTTCAGGATGTGGAGAAAGAGGAATACTCCTCCATTGTTGGTGGGATTGCAAACTGGTACAACCACTCTGGAAATCAGTCTGGATGTTCTGCAGAAAATTGGACATTGTACTACCTGAGGACTCAGCTCTACCTCTCCTGTGCATATAACTACATACAACAAAGGCACATGCTCCACTATGTTCATAGCAGCCTTATTTATAATAGCCAGAAGCTGGAAAGAATCCAGATGCTCTTCAGCAGAGGAATGGATACAGAAAATGTGGTACATCTACACATTGGAGTACTACTTAGCTATCAAAAACAATGACTTCATGAATTTCATAGGCAAAAGAATGGAACTGGAAAATACCATCCTGTTAGGTAACCCAATCACAAATACACACACATGGTATGTACTCACTGATAAATGGACTTTCCCCAAATGCTCAAATTATCCAACATACAATCCACATATCACATGAAGCTCAAGAAAGAAGACCAAAATTCAGATGCTTCTGTCTTTCTGAAAAGGGTGAATGAAAATATTTATAGGAGGAGATAAGGAGTCAGAGCCTGTCCCACCTTGGGATCCAGCCGGTATACATACAGCCACCAAACCCAGACAATATCGCTAATGCCACGATGTGCCTGCTGATAGGAGCCTGATATAGCTGTCTCCTGAGAGGCTTTGTCAGAGCATGACAAATGACAAAGTGGGTGCTCAGAGACAACCATTGAACTAAGAATGAGGTCCCTGTTGGAGGAGTTTGAGAAAGGATTGAAGGAGCTGAATGGCTTGCAACCCCATAAGAAGAACAATACCAACCCACTAGAGCTCCTAGTGACTAAACTACCATCCAAAGACTACACATCCACATACCCATGGCTCCATCTGCATATGTCGCAGAGGATGGCCTTGTTGAGCACCAGTGAGGAAAAGTCCTTGGTCCTGCCAAAGCTGGACCCCTAGTTTAGCGGAATGTCAGGGAGCAGGCTAGAAGGAGGGGTGGTTGGGGATTGGAAACAACCTTATGGAGGAAGAGGAGGGGTTTGGGATAGGGGGCTTATGGCCAGAAAACCAGGAACAGGAGTAACATTTGAAATGTAAATTAAAAATATCCAACAAAAATAAACAACAACAACAACAACAACAAAAGTTTTAAATTCACTTTTTTGGGGGATTTATCTGAAGCTCCTTCCTTCAATTCCCCTCTATCATCTCTATATGAGAGTACTTTTTTCTACTCTTTCACTTTGGAAAATTTATTCTTCTAAAATCTTTAAAAAATGTTTAGTAAAGAAAGCTCAATGATCTTCACTTGAAATCTGAAAAAAGGAAAAAAAAAGATATTTTCATACAATATATTCTTATTACTGTTTTCTCTTTTTTAATTATTTTATAATACTTGTCTTACCCACACATTCAAATATATACCATTTTTTTCTCCCTCTTTGGAAGACAAACATATATCTAAAATTAATAATAATGATAATAAACAAAAATAGTCATAAAATGATCAAGAAACAATTATAGACACACGCACACAAAAACACCAATAAAAATAAGATCAAACACCTCAACATGTAGGCCAAAAATAATGTAAGCTCGAAAATACAAATACACAAAGAAAATATTGTGAGGCAAAAATCCTCCAAAAGTATTATTGAATTCATTTTGTGTTGTCTATCTATTGCTGGGCATGGGGCTTGCCCTTAAGCATGGTTTATTTTCCTAATGAGACTTCATTACAGAAAGATGTTTTCTCCTCTGCTAGTAATTACCACCTAGACATAGCTTTTGGTTTAGGAATGGGGACTTGTATCTCTTTCCAGACTCATCATTTGGACTCCATCTGACTTGGATCTTCTAAGGCCCTGTGTTGTTCCAGTCTCTGGAAGTTTGTGTGGGTCAGTCCTGTTGCATCTAGAAAGAATTGTTTTCTTTATGTCTTCCATCCTTACTTATTGAAAATAACCAGTAGCCTTGTGGCTGGGAAGAAACAAAAAGATTATGGCAGAAATAAATATCATTTACCGAGGGTGAATAAGCAAACAGAACTGGAGGTAATGATAATGGGAACAGCCCAGTCTCAAAAAGGCACGTGTTGTGCATTTTCTTTTCTAAGTGGTATCTATATTGAAATATAAGAAAGAAGAATGCCTACTATTTGAAAAGAGGAAGGGTCCCAGTAAGGGTCCCTGATGAGTCAGAAAAGGAAGTATAATAGGAAATACAATGAAATACAATTTGTAAAATGAATCCCAACTTTCTCTTACATTGTTGTGCCTCCTCTTCTGAAGAATCCTGTGAACTGAGGAGAATGATTTTATGGGAACATCCCATTTAGAATTAAGTGTATCTGGGTCTCTTTGTCTCTGTGCATTCCAGGCTGTGTTTATCTGTATTTGTTCCCATATATGCAGGAGAAAAGTCTTCAATGATAACTGGGCAAGGTATTGGCCTGTGGGTACAAAAGTCATTTCACTATCTTTTAGAACAGTAACATTTGGTTATTCCCTAGGTCCCTGGTCATTCTATTCCCAGGTTCTTAGCCACCAAGCAATTGTCAGACGTGTACCATCTCCGGATTAGGCTTTAGTTCTAATCAGATAGTTTACTTTCACAGTACCCCTACTGTACTAACTCATCTAACTCAACTCATGGGCAAGTCATCATTGCAGATCAAAGAGTTTACAAACTGGAGGATACAGGTATACCTCTCCTGGGCATATACCCAAAAGATGCTCCAACATACAACAAAGACACATGCTCCACTGTGTTCATAGCAGCCTTATTTATAATAGCCAGAAGCTGGAAAGAACCCAGATGCCCTTCAACAGAGGAATGGATTCAAAAATATGGTATATCTACACAATGGTGTCCTACTCAGCTATGAAATCAATGACTTCATCAAATTCATAGGCAAATGGAATGAACGAGAAAATATCATCCTGAGTGAGGTTACACAATCACAGAAAAACACACTTGGTATGCACTCATTGATAAGTGGATATTAGCCAAGAAGCTCAAATTACCCAAGATGAATCCACAGACCACAGAAACTCAAGGAGGATGACCAAAATGCAGGTGCTCTAACTCCTTCTTAAAAGGGGAAAAATATTCATAGGAGGGAATATGGGAGCAAAGTTTAGAGCAGCGACTGAAGAACTGAATTCAGAGCCTGCCCCACATGTGGCCCATATATATATATATACAGTCACGAAACTAGATAAGATTGATGAAGCTAAAAAATACATGCTGAAAGGGACCGGATATAGATCTTTCCTGAGAGACACATCCAGATCTTATACAATACAGAGGTCAATGCTAGTAGCAAACCACTGAACTGAGAACAGAACCCCCTTGGGGAAAATTAGAGGAAGGATTGAAAGAGTTGAAGGAGCTTACAACCCCATAAGAACAACAATGCCAACCAACCAGAGCATCCAGGGACTAAACCACTACCGAAAGACTATACATGGACTGACCCAGGGATCCAACTGTGTATGTAGCAGAGAATAGCCTTGTTGGGGCACCAGTGGAAGGGGAAGCCCTTGGTCCTGCCAAGGTTGGACCCCCAGTGCAGGGGAATATGGGGGGACTGTAAGGGGGATGGACGGGGTATCCGTATGGGGGAGTGGGAAGGGAGGGGGCTTACGGACAGGAAACTGGGAAATGGAATTACAATTGAAATGTAAGTAAATACACATAGCTAATAAAAATAAATAAATAAATAAGTATAATAAAAAATAAAGCAATTGCTACCTCAAAAAATAAAGTCAAAGAAGAAAACATATACAGGAGATTAAATAAAGCTTCTTTCACTAATTAATTAAACTAGTATCTATCACAAAAACAGAGTTTACACAAAGGTTGTTTTTTACCTTTTACTTCTGGTGGTTTGCAGGGTACCTTCCAGTAACATGAACATTATTTAAAAGGTGCAAAGGCTTTAGGTAGCTACCTGCTTAACTTCTCTGTATTTGGATATTTATGTAGTTGTTGACTTCAACATTTCCTTGCTATCAGGCTGTAGAGAGTAACCAATAGCCTGAATTCTGTGGGGTTTTCCATGGGGTCATTTGGGCCAACAATTCCATTACATGTAACCCATTTCTCGAACTTGAGTTTTATTTTGTGGAAACCAATGTCTACTTGGGGCTTTATCTTCCCAGTTATTAAGTTTACAACAAATAACTCTTACAAAGAGGAATATTTTTTATGAAAATGACAAAGATATCTTCTGAATCAGACTGCTGTAATAGAATATATTTCATCACTAACTCTTGAAAACACTATTCTCTTGTTTCACAGAACTCACTGCATAAACAAGATGCTGGGAAAAAGAAAAGAGTAATAGATTCATTTAGAACAAAATCTTAGACAATGTTATAACAGAGAGATAGACAGTAAAATCACCCTGTGAACATCAGGAGTTGGCAAAACTTTCTAACTTGGGAAGGTTACTTAGATGCAATAACATTGAAAATAACCAGTAGCCTTGTGGCCAGGGAGAGTCAGAAAGATTATGGCAGAAATAAATATCATTTACTGAGGGTGAATAAGCAAACAGAAATGGAGGTAATGATAATGGGAATGGTCCAGTCTCAAAAAGGCACATGTTGCACACTTTCTTTTCTAAGTGGTATCTATATTGAAATACATGAAAGAAGAATGCCTACTATTTGAAAAGAGGAAGGGTCCCAGTAAGGGTCCTTGATGAGTCAGAAAAGAAATTACAATAGGAAATGCATTTGTGAAAGTTTCACAATGAAATAAAGTTTGTAAAATGAATATATATTGATGAAGGTAAAAGAACAAGCAAGGAGAAGTCTTTGTAAAAAACTTTAAATACCAAATGACAATGTGCCCCCTTCATGTTTTACTTTTCGACTCAGTAACTGTAGGAAAAGCAGAGACAAAAGGAATTGCCAAACAATAACCAGTCCTATTTGAGACACATCCAATGGAAAAGAACTAATCCCTGACAATATTAATGGTACGCCATTATACTTTCAAACAGGAGCCTGTGCTTTGAGAGGCTCTAATTAGCAGCTAGCTAAAACAGATACAGGTACCCCTAGTCTAACATTGGAGAGTTTGGGTATGCTTATGGAAAAGTTAGAGAAGGGATTGAAGACCATGAAAGGGATGGAACCCCATAGGAGGAACAATAGGGTCAAATAACCTGGGCCCCTAAAGGCTCTCATAGATTGAACTATTAACCAAAGAGCACACAAAAGCTGGCCCAAGCTCCCCAACATATATGGAGCAGATGTGTAGCTCAGTTTACATGTGGGTGCCTAACAACTGGAGCCTATGCTGTCCTAAAGCTGTAGATTGATTTTGGTATCTTTTCCCCAAGGGGATGCCTTGTCTGATATCAGTGGGAGACGATGCATCTAAACCTTGAGAGATTGATATGTTGTATCAGGGTAGAGGAATACCCAGAGGTGAAGAAGAGTGGACCAGAAAGAGGGACAGCATTTGGGATAGAAAAAAAAGAAAGAAAGAAAGAAAGAAAGAAAGAAAGAAAGAAAGGGAGAGAAAGAGAGAGAGAGAGAGAGAGAGAGAGAGAGAAGGAAAAAAAAGTTTAAAAACCCACTAAGTTAAAGGTAAATTGGCTTTGAAGTCTATATAAGTAATTGTATACTCAACTAATTCTAAACACTTTATATGTACTTTTGAGAAATCAAAACAATATTAATGCTAATTCATGTTATAAATTGGGTAATCATCAAAATCACTACAATAAATTAAAGGAATGAATAAATAAAATTTATTCTATTCTACATAAAATGATAGGAAAATACACAAAAAAGGAAAATTTTATAGAGGCATGCACACAGGCATTTACTACAATCTCAATGACTAATATTTACAAAAAGTGTTTAAAAACAAGTTTTAGCATAATTACAAACTCTCCCAAATATTTTAATATAAAATAAGCAATAAAATTAAAATATTCAAATCTGTTTTCCTTTTAATCTAAAATATCTCTGTGATGTGGGAAGTATCTTTTTTACCTCATGCAGACACAGATTTTTAGAAAGCCCAAGCCCTATGTGAGGACAATAGCAAATGTGCAGCATCACCTCTTGAAAACAAGTTGTCTGGTTCAGAAAATCAGCTTATGAGAATAATGATACTGAAGGTAGGCAAGTACAGTGGTCTTTCAAATAGATATTTAGACATTCAGACATAAACAGATAAGCAGTGCTCTTTGGATAAAACTGTATCTTGAAATAATAAGCGTCATTATGAACAGAAGGAAATAACAGAATAACAAATTACTGATCAATTATGTCTGTTTGGTTCTTTAATGTCTATTATCTCATTTTGTTCACATATTTCACTACAAGTTTAGTCCTGCCATCTGTACTTGAGAGATACAAAATGTGAAGCTTCAGGGATGAATTATTTTCATAATCAAATAGCATGACTTGAGCCCAGTTGCTTTTTATATAACCGGGACTCTCACAACTGAATGTAGTTGTCATGAAAACTAGGCAACAGCCAAATATTAATTAAAGGCAAACATCTCATGAATCTGAGGTGCTTCTAGTATTGTTTTGTCATGTAGTATGAAGAAAATTTGCTGCAGGGTTAGTTTTAAACACATGCCATATGTGCATTGCACAGTATGGGCCCCTATACTACTAATGTTCACAAATATTGCCTGGAACATGTTGGCACAGATTAGAAATTATGTTATGGATTATAGTTCTTTTACTATTTTAATAGTAATGATTTAATTACAGAAATCAAATGTTCAAATTTTTCTACCATCACCAGCATGTATATCAGTACAAATATCCATATACTACAAATACAATTTTGATTTTGTTTTTAATAAAGAGTGTATATATATATGCGTGTGTGTGTATTTGTGTGTATGTTAAGTAATTTAAAACATTTTAGTGTGTATCTACATGTATATGTGCATATGTATTATGGTTAGTGTATGTGTGCACACATATGTGAGTAGATGTAGTCCAAAGTTCTTAGTTGGTTGCCTTTTTCAATCTCTTTCCATTTTTGCTTTATTTTGTCAATTTTTATTATATAGTTATTTACTTAAATTTCAAAGGTTATTCCCCTTCCCGGTTTTCTGTCCATAAGCGCCCATTCCCAACCCTCCCCCATACAGGTATACCCCCTAAACATCCTCCTTATGGCCCTCCTCCATATTCCCCTACACTGGGGGTCCAACCTTGGCAAGACCAAGGGCTTCCCCTTCCACTGGTGCCCCAACAAGGCTATGCTCTGCTACATATGCAGTTGGAACCCTGGGTCAGTCCATGTATAGTCTTTCAGTAGTGGTTTAGTGCCTGGAAGCTCTGGTTGGTTGGCACTGTTGTTTTTATGGGGTTGCAAGCTCTTTCAACTCTTTGAATATTTCCTCTAATTCCCACTAAAGGGGTCCTGTTCTCAGTTCGGTGATTTGCTGCTAGCATTGACCTCTGTATTTGACGTGCTCTGGAAGTGTCTTTCAGGAGAGATCTATATCCAGTCTCTTTCTGCATGCATTTTTTAGCTTCATCAATCTTATCTAGTTTTGCCGGCTGTATATATATGTATGCCACATATGTGTCAGGCTCTGAATGGCCATTCCTTGAGTCACTGCTCTAAACTTTGCTTCCATATTCCCTCCTATGAATATTTCCCCCTTTTAAGAAGGAGTGGGAGCATCTGCATTTTGGTCATCCTTCTTCTTGAGCTTCCTGTGGTCTGTAGATTGCATATTGGGTAATTTGAGATTTTTGGCTAATATCCACTTAACAATGAGTGCATACCAAGTGTGTTTTTCTGTGATTGTGTAACCTCACTCGGGATGATATTTTCTTCTTCATTCCATTTGCCTATGAATTTGATGAAGTCATTGATTTCATAGCTGAGTAGGACACCATTGTGTAGATGTACCATATTTTTTGAATCCATTCCTCTGTTGAAGGGCATCTGGGTTCTTTCCAGCTTCTGGCTATTATAAATAAGGCTGCTATGAACACAGTGGAGCATGTGTCTTTGTTGTATGTTGGAGCATCTTTTGGGTATATTCCCAAGAAAGGTATAGCTGGATCCTCAGGTAGTTCAATGTCCAATTTTCTGAAACTCCAGACTGATTTCCAAAGTGGTTATACCAATTTGCAATCCCCTAACACTCTACAAAAAGTGTTCCTCTTTCTCCATATTCTTGCCAGCATCTGCTGTCACCTGAGATTTTTTCTTAGCCATTCTGACTGGTGTGAGGTGGAATCTCAGGGTTGCTTTGATTTGCATTTCCCTGATGACTAAGGATGTTGAACATTTCTTTAGGTGCTTTTTGCTCATTCAATAATCCTCAGATGAGAATTTTTTTTAGCTCTGTACCCCATTTTTTTAATAGGCGATTTGCTTCTCTGAATTATCGTTCTTGAGTTCTTTGTATATTTTGAATATTAGCTCTCTATCAAACGTAGGGTTGGTAAGGATCTTTTTCTTACCATTTTGGCATTTTTTCCTAATGACAGTATCTTTTGCTTTACAAAGCTTTGCAGTTTTATGGGGTCCCATTTGTTGATTCTGGATCTTAGAACATAAGCCATTGATGTTTTCTCCAGGAAATTTTCCCCAGTGTCCCTTTGTTCAAGACTCTTCCCCACTTTTTTTCTACCAGTTAGTGTATCTGTTTGATGTGGAGGTGCTTGATTCACTTGGACTTAGTCTCTCATTGGCTTGCAGCTCATGGATTCAGTTATATTAGATGTCTAGAAATTTGCAGGTTTCTCCCTAGTACATTAATTTCAAGTACAAATTATGGTGACCAGATTCCTACATGATTGCTGGAGATCGAAACTCAGATGGTCATGTTTGGAGGAAGAACTCTTTGCTAACTGGCTAGTCTTTTCAGCTCTAAAACATTTTGTGATTTATTTTTGGTAAGTTCTTGGTTTTACAGGGCACTAAACCCAAAGTCATATAACATTGTTTTTCAGCCAGAAAGAGTTATGAATCAAGCAGAGTTTAAGAAGTACTGCCTTAATCTATGCTACTTAAATATATCTTTAAAATAATTTATTATATCAGGTCATATAGTGAAATACTGTTGCAAACATAGCAGAATTTCTGGGAAGTGAACCCCGGCATCAAATTTCTGTTGAAGTTAAGGCAGAGATGAAAATGCTTACCAGATGAACAGTAGGATACTTCAATGGAAAGTGCATATGTGAAGAATACCATACTTTAATAGATTCTACATACACTAATTTTCTCTGTGATATCTGGAAATTTCTATAGGTACTCTGATTATTTTATCTCTTCAACATATACTTCTTGTTACTTACCACTCTTACTTGATCTGAGTCTCAAATTGAGAAATATCTATTCTTTCAAGTGATGAATATTGAGCATCTGCTGCATACAAGCCAATCTGCCTGGCAATGTAGTATATCTGTTATATACATGTATGTGTAAGTATATATACATGTATAAATACAATATACAAATGTATTGCTAAATGTATATATAAAAGTATTATGGTAGAATGCACATGTAAAGAAGTCAGGAAGAAAATGAAACTTGCTAATAGAATAACAGAAGTAACTTACATGGTATTGCAGAAGATATAGATAATGAGATGAAAATCTCAGTGATAGTCATAGGATATTTCTTTATGAGTTATTGATAAGGAAGTCCCCAGCTACCCAAAACAACTTCAGCTATAGCTATTAATTTTGGTTGTCCACTGTACTTATGTAGTAAGATCCAAAAAGCTGAAGATATTACACATATTGGTTGTAGCACATACCAAAATCAGCATGGATTTGGGCAGAAATCACTCTCCCTGATGACTAACTTACATAGTAACCACAACAATGCTATGTAATTTTCTGGGAGAGAAAGCACATCAGGGGTCTTACACAGTGCTGGACTGTGAGTGCTGCAAAAGCCATGACCAAACTCAAAATACATGCCTACTATTATAAATCTGGCATTATGGTTATTGTGGTTACTATTCACTTTCTGAATGAATATGAAGCCTCCTCCACATGAAGAATTTCATTAAAGAAAGTATAAAACTTGACAGATGCTCATGAATGTGGTAATCATAGACACTGATTAGAACATATTTTACTAAATGATCATGATATCAAATAGTCTTCTAAATGGATTTCTACTACTCTCCACTTGGCCAGTGAACTTTCTTTCTGCTCTGGGTACTGTTAATGCGGAAACTCCTATTTGGTCAAAGCATCAATTATAAATAACTCTGAGGATTCAGATGTGGTTGCATCATCTATGTCAATCTTTTACCATCTACTGTTAAGAGATCGTAAGGAAAGTGAGTCAGAGAGAAATAAGAGGCAAAAAATGTTGAGAATTCTGGAATGCTGACTTATGGAAATAATATGGATTGTACAACCATCAAATCACAGCATTTGTGGTTGCCTACACAAGGGCAAGCTTGTCAGGATTCCATGATGGATGGAGAAAAAAAACCCAAGATCCCACCCCTGTCACAAGAGCTCTGTATAGTTGATGGCTGTTCAGGGAAGAAAAGTCACTTTTCCTTTAGTGGCACTAGAAAATTGCTCATGTCCTGGTTTCTGACAAAGTGAGAACACATAGAAGCAGCACTCATCAGACTCCAGGGTAGGATTTTGCAATAATAACAAAACAAGTAATAAAAATTCTCAGAAAGATGAGAAATAGATGGGGTGGTAGCACTAGGCTTATTTAAAGGGAGATATTAATTGAAAGATATTTAAATTTAAATATACTAGAAATGATGGATAACAATACTAAAGTTATAACTACTCAATATCAAGGAATCAATTAGAATTTTCAAAATCATACTTTTTTCAAATATTCCAAAAACATTTATACTCTGTCTCCTTAGTTTCAATAATAATTATTTTGGTATTATTTTAGCTGGCTAAAATTTCTTTTGCTCTGGTGAATGCTAATTCTTTCAGTGACAATATTTTATGATATAAAAGAAAATGGTGATGAATTGACTCATGTTCAGCAACTATATATTAGTTTCCCATGGAGTTCATTTATTGATTCTAACTAATTGTTGTCTGGAGTTGCTTTATACACCCAAAATTCTCCCAAATTATAACTTAGAGCTACATTCACGTAATACTGACAAGTGATTGATGTATTTTTGTTTGTAAAACAGGCAAAAAAGATGAGGCAGTATTATTTTGGAAACATTCATGAAGATAGAATGCATTACTTTTGAAAAGGATTAACTACCTCACTAGCTTAAATGTTGTTTCATTCAATTTCTCCCCTATCATTCTTGTTAACTGCTAATAATTGCTTGCATTAAGCTAAAATAGCTCTCTTGAGATGACAGACTTGCTTTAAAACATTGTTGATGATGGAAAAAATGGATCCTTTTATTTTTTTTTTACTTATCCTCTTAGATTTGGGAAAATTATATTGGAGAATTATTTCGGTTAAATTTAAAGTATCTTCTTGAATTTTGCTTCCTAAATATGCACACTGGCAAAACACCAGTTCTGAAAAATTCAACTGTGACTGAAGTTCATTAATCACAACTACTGTATACCTAGTCCAAATTGCTTGTGTTTGTAGGTCAATAGTGGGAATTCAAATAAGTAATGTTTAAATTTACTATATACTAACAAATTATATAATTAGGCTATGGCTCTTTGTATTGAATTAAACATGGTCTCTAAGTTACAGTGGAGGGTCATATTATTCTCTATGAAGTTGCATTGCTGCCTCTGCAAACTGAGTCCTTTATGTTAAAATTGGTTTCAATTACCATGTATTAATTCTATATAGCAATATTTTTTACAAATTCATTTTTATTCAAGTCCATAACTTACACTAAGTATATATTAAATGCTTATCAAAAGCTTTTCTCTTTGTTATGACCAACTGCATTAGAAGAATTTATGTAATGTATGGGAGAAAGGACTAAGATTGCTTCATAGGTCAGAGGTTAAGACAGAGTGACAGGAGTAAGAACTCACAAAAAATGCTTCGTGTGCTTGGTTATATCTGACTGAGAAAAAGAATGAAGTAGTGCTCACCTAGCATATTAAGATGTATGTTTTTAAAAACTATAAGAAGCACATAGTCAGGTTTGTAAAGAAAGTATATTTTGTAAATTGTTTAGTCTGCAAGCATGAAGCCTTTTGTAAACCCATGAAACCATGTAAAAACTTGGCTGTCAATACCACACCTGTGAAGTCCTCTCCTTTGTTGATAGTTAAGTCTATGCAAGGGAATCCCAAATCATCTAGCCAGCCTATGGCTCAGTTGAACCTTCGAGGTGAAACAAGACTCTGTATTGCTAAAGAAACCACATACTTCCATCACAAGACAAAGAGGTCCCTCAGCAAGAACATATATAATTAACTCCTCCCTGAGCACTAGCTTTCATGGTACCAAAGGGAATCATGCAAGCTTCTAAAGGATGAAATGAAATAACATTTGTATCCAGCTAGTACACCTATGATACACAAGAGCAAGCATGTCACCAGTCCCTAGATCCTGAACATGGGTAAAGAAAATGAACAAATCTAATAAAATCTCACTGAAGGTTATATTTTTAATAAAATTATGAAAAGGCAGTAAAATATGTGTGCAGACTAAATGTTCTATCACTTTCATTTTAGGTAATAAATTATATGAGTACAAGGATATATTTTCCATATAATACATATGTAATAGTTAAATATTTCCTGCTTGTTATATAGGAAACAAGACAGTGAGATTATAGACAAGATGGGCTTAGAATATTATAATTAAATAATAATAATAATAATAATAATAATAATACTATTAATAATAATATTATTATTATTACTATGATTATTATAACACTGGATTCTAAGTTTGGAATACATAGTGTACCATAAATTAAATCATCTAAACGTTAACGACCTTAAATAATATAATAAATATTATTATATTACATAATAATATAATAAAATAATATAATAAAAGGTAATTTTTCTCCCAAATAGTTAAATATAGTAAAAGAACAAATTCATTTACATAGTTTCTCTTTCTTCTAATATGCTATTACTTCTAAGTTTAACTTTCCAAATTATGGCATGCATTGTACTTCTTTGTATCAACTATTGTAGTAAAAAGCAAAAGGGACTACAGTGCACAAATGCTTATAATAGAGTTGTGTATTGAAACAAGTCTTTGTGTTTGCAAGTCTCCATTGTAATTATGGTGCCAAATGTATTCTATATTTCATTCATCTTTAATTTCCTCATGTGTAATCATTTTTGAAAGATAAAAGAAGTAAAGTATCTTTTATTAATATAAAGATTTTGCAGGGAGTCATAAGAACAAAAGAAGTAGAACTCCATCAAAAGCATTTACTTTGCAATTAAACTTAGTAAAGTTTAATTCCTCAATGTGAACCAGTAGTGAAAACTGGTTGAGAGCAAATGACTGTGGAGACCGCAGCCATCATTGGAACATGTATATTACCTCCTCCTCTGAAGGCTCAGGGGACACTGAAGTAAAGAGGGCAGAAAGAATGAGACAGAGGATGAGTAGAAGTGCTGTGAAATTATGTCTTTTGGCACGACGTTGCTGCTCCAATCATGAATGTACAACTTCTGTGGTTACCTTTACAACATCCTGCGAAAATGGAGGCTTTTAGTTTTCCACCAGGATTGGGGGGGGGAGGGACGTATGAGGTCAAATGTGGATCTACTGACACCTAATGGTTGTTAGAGAAGTGAGTAATTTTTCCTCAGGGTTGAAGCCATTGGTAAACTGTCCATTATCCAATAAATAGACAGCCACAGAAGCATATATATATAGGCTAAACACAGAGGAGTATTTTTTCAATGCATGGAAGCATTCCAGTGGAATAGGATGAAGATATTAGGTGAGAATGAGCAGTGAATACGATCAAATTATGTTCCATGAAGTATGAAAGTATTGAAAAAATAAATAAAAACATTTAAAATATATAATTGAAGAGAAAAGGCCATCAGTTGGAGATGGTTATGGGGTAAGGGGAAATGTGGGAGGATTTTGAAGGAGAAGATCTGGGAGATATGAAAGACAGGGTGTGATATAATTATATTTTAATTAAATTAAAACTTCTAGTAAAAGCTTTAGATTGAGAGGATATTTCTTGTATTTTATAGGAATTTTAATATAAGAGATATTAAAGGAATAAAAATATTAAAATGATTAATAGACTTGAATGACATGGATAATTACATTAAAAGGAAGGATCATCAATGAAATTCCATCATCTAATAGTTGATGTCCATAGGTATACGACATTTATCCGAAAGTCAATATATATTAACATGATTGTTCCCAACTATTTTCCTTGGATATTATTATTTTTGTAATTTTCATTTTGACAATATTAAATTTTTCTTGTTACCATTGATGCTTTCCGGACATAAACAATATGTTTTAATTACTTACTATGACTTATTTGTTGCCTTTGAACTTTTTTATCATTAAAAACCTCACAAATTATTACATGATGTACTGAATTACACTGTATCTCACCATTTCTCTTTTTAACTATATGATTTGTGGGAAACAATATAGATAATGATCAGAAATAGACTCAACTAAATTCGTTCCTCAAATATGTCACATTTAATGATACTTTTAGATTTTTTTAAAACCAAGTTTCATTAAGAACAAATAAGTCTGGATTTTTATTGTATTGGAAATACAATCTTATGATTTACTGAAAAAAGATAACATTTGTAGTCAATATTTTCCTCATTCATGAAGAGGAGAAATTGCTTATCTGGAAAGACTTTTAAAAATGAAAAGATACAGGTGTGACAAAGTCTACTGCCATAAGGTATTATCAAGAATATTCAATGACCATTACTTCACTTTGCCCCAATTAACCTTTTAATCATTCTAATCCCTGAAAATGTCATGCTTACTGTGAGCAAAGTAAATATTTCTAATAATGGGAAAGCTTGATAAAAAAATAACAATTCTCTCTCTCCTAAAATACAATTAAAATCTCCAAATTCCCAGCATTATTACATTTACATCTATTTATACAAATGCATTGTAATACATTAATAGGAATAGTTTGATATGTTTGTGTTGTTTTAACATTTTTGTGATATTTTAAATCAGTACACAAAGATTCAACTTATTTGTAAAATCAGGTATAGATATATTCTCTATAAAAGGAAGAAAAGAAAAAGAATAAACTATCCTTTAGTGTTTATTCCTCTCATTTACCCACAAATAAGCATGTATGTTGTTACTTTTTTATCTACTATGGACAAAGACATAAAGAAATTAGAATAACTGTTTTCTAATAAAATTATATTGACAGCATTTCAAGGGGGGTGTTGATATAGGCTCCTACGTATAACCAAGAATGCCTTTGTCTGCCAGAAAAGGAATCTCATAGGTATATTAATAACATGTAATGGTAGAAATCATGCCCAAATTGAACTCAGTGATATTTTTGTAGATTTTTTTACTTAAATTGCATTGCTTGGGAATATTTATGTCTCATTGATCTTTTGCTTATATATTTTCACTTCTGTCTCTGTGGTTTGAGTATTTGCATATATGCATTGGTGTCTGTGTGTGTCTTTAGTTATTTTAGGTTTTGTTTTCCATTTATTCGCTCATTTGTTTTTAAATAGAGAAAAGGTAAATGCAAGATCAGAGTATAATATATGATTTTTTCAACAATAAATAGGAATGACAACAGTAGAATACTCTGAAATGCCTATTTTATAAATTGATGTCTCAATACATTTTCAAATTGTAGATCGTACTTCATCATGTTCAGTTGTTGGTCATTGCCAGATAAAGGAACAAAAATGAAGGATGGCAGTCATTTAGGCATCACATAAATGGGGGTCAAGGTAGATTTTTTTTAACCCTAGTTCTGGCATTATGAAAGATGAACTAGAGGATACTGGAGAGGCCTTGTTGGTCTACAGCATTAATCTTTCAATAAGAAGGAAAAGAGTTTTCTATAATTTCCCTACACATGAGAAATTTGGTTGCAGACACATTTTGTAATAAAACCAAACTTATATTTTGGAGAAAATTAAGTTGGAATTTATTTTTCAAAATGTAGTTACTGTCTGTCAACAGAAATGGTATATTAAACATGCAAACTAACTCCAATTAATATCAGCAACTTCAAGTTAGGAAAATCAAGTTACAAAGTTAAAATGAAAAGTATAGATGCTCTAAGGCAACATCAGCTAAATTTTCTGTTTAAAGTATATTATTTCCAAAATGATTCTGAAATTAAATCTTTCTGTCTGGTTCTTAAATATTTCCACTTGAAAATATGCATAGCAATTCAATAACAAAACTTCATTAGAAACTGTATCTGCACAAAACAAGACATATACTATTATTTCCCAAACTGAATATAAATACAGATATTCAATGATAAAGAAAGCTGGTGCAACCACTCTGGAAATCAGTCTGGTGGTTTGGTGGGGCATATACCCAAAAGATGCTCCAACATATAGCAAGGACACGTGCTCCACTATGTTCATGGCAGCTTATTTATAATAGCCAAGCTGGAAAGAACCCAGATGCCCTTCAACAGAGGAATGGATACAGAAATGTGATACATTTACATAACAGAGTACTACTCAGCTATTAAAAACAATGACTTCATGAAATTTGCAGGCATATATATGGAACTAGAAAATATCATCCTGAGTGAGGAACCCAATCACACACACACACACACACACACACACACACACACACACACACACCACACACACCACACAAAACACATATACATGGTATCACTCACTGATAAGTGCATATTAGCACAAAAGCTTGGAATACCAAAGATACAATTCACAAACCACGTGAAGCTCAAGAAGACCAAAGTGTGGATGCTTCAGACCCTCTTAGAAGGGGGAACAAAACTGCTCACCAGAGGTAATATGGAGAAAAAGTGTGGAGAAGATCCTGAAGGACAGGCCATCCAGAGACTGCCCCACCTGGGGATCTATTCCATATACACCCTAGGCAACATGTGTGGATGCCAAAATTACTTAGTATGTTTTATTTGTTATTTTTTTACATTTCATATGTTATCCCTTCCCAGTTTTTCCCTCCAAAACCCCTATTCTCTCCCCCTCCCCTGTCTCTTTGAGGGTATTCCCCCACCTGCCCACCTCCTGTCTCCAGTGTCCTAGCATTCCCCTGCTCTGGTCATCGAGCCTCCACAGGAGCAAGTGGCACCCATCCCAGTTTTGTCCTATAAGGCAATCCTCTGTTACTCTGTTTACTCTTTGGTTGATGGTTTAGTCCTGGGGAGCTTTGTGGAGTCTGGCTGCTTGATAATGTTGTTCTTCCTATGGGGTTGCAAACCCCTTCAGCTCCTACAGTCCTTGCCCTAAGTTCTTGTGGTACTCAGTCCAATGTTTCCGGGAGTACATTATCTGCATCTGTATTGGTCAGGCCCTGACAGAGACTCTCAGGGGACAGCTATACCAGCCTCCTGTCAGCATACACTTCTTGGCATCAGTAAATGATCATAGCCAAGACTAAGTTTTTACCATGGTTCTTAAATGCCAATGATGTTACAAAAATCTGTGTTTAGCTCTCTGGTTACTGCTAAGACCCTCTTTTGTACATGCAGTTGCTATTTCTTACTTGGAATTCTAATTTCAGCTTAAATATGTCCAACATGTGCCCATTTACTAGAGTTAATATTCAAGAACCATTCCTGAATGCTGTACTTTTCCTCTGACTTCAATTACACCACCCAACCATAGGCATGTTGATTATTTTATAAAATATCTCTAATGTATCTACTTATTTTCATTCCCATGTCTAAGATTTACTGCACTTATTATTTTTAAGGCTTCTTTTTCACCATAGTACAGAATTTGAACCTTGACTATCTATGAAAAGAGTTTAATCTCTTAAATGATAGTGATTTTTACCAAAAAAAAACATTGTGAGAAATGTGATTATTACAAATTTTTTTTTTAAAAATCACGAATTTCCTTGTAAATTTATGGGCACCCTTTAGCTCCAGACTTTTAGGAGAAGAAAGCTGAACATCACCTTCTCTGTGTTTTACTGAGACTTAGGATCCATACAAAATTTGTCTTATGGAAGTAGAGCATACTTCATTGAACACATTAATAAAATCATTCATCATTAGAAAAACAATTTAAAAGTCATTTTATTTCTTGTTCTATGAATCTTCAATATGAACTATATGAGTAACTTTATAACAAACAATTTTTATTTTTTCCTAAGAAACTTAAGAGGGAATTCTTCCTTGAGGCAAATAATCTCTACATTACCAGTATAAAGTAATATTTAGGATAATGGGTTTTAACTGTCTTTACTTTATGTCTGAATTATCATATACTCCTAGATAATTAGAACCATGATCATGAAATATCTTAGTAACATGGCTTATTAAAATACTACACTCAGTTTTTTTTTTATTATTAACTTGAGTATTTCTTATATACATTTCGAGTGTTATTCCCTTTCCCGGTTTCCAGGCCAACATCCCCCAGTCCCTCCCCCTCCCCATTATATGGATGTTCCCCTCCCCATCCTTCCCCCATTACCGCCCTCCCCCAACAATCACTTCCACTGGGGGTTTAGTCTTGGCAGGACCAAGGGCTTTCCTTTCCACTGGTGATCTCACTAGGATATCCATTGCTACCTATGAGGTCAGAGTCCTCATGCTACCTATGAGGTCAGTCTATGTATAGTCTTTGGGTAGTGGCTTAGTCCCTGGAAGCTATGGTTGCTTGGCATTGTTGTTCATATGGGGTCTCGAGCCCCTTCAAGCTCTTCCAGTCCTTTCTCTGATTCCTTCAACAGGGGTCCCGTTCTCAGTTCAGTGGTTCAGAGTTCGCCTCTGTATTTGCTGTATTCTGGCTGTGTGTCTCAGGAGAGATCTACATCTGGTTCCTGCACTTCTTTGCTTCATCCATCTTGTCTAATTGGGTGGCTGTATATGTATGGGCCACATGTGGGGCAGGCTCTGAATGGGTGTTCCTTCGGCCTCTGTTTTAATCTTTGCCTCCCTATTCCCTCCTAAGGGTATTCTTGTTTCCCTTTTAGAGAAGGAGTGAAGCATTCGCATTTTGATCACCCGTCTTGAGTTTCATGACTACACTCAGTTTTAAGTCACAGAAACCACTTTGAGTTCAAACAGGTTCCAGAAGTCACTCTATTCTCATAGTTGTAGTTGTTGAAGGTGCAGTCATATCCTAAACATACTTGGAAATGTATCAACTTTTGAAATAATTTCCAGCAAAGCCTTACACTTTATTTCCATTAATTTTGCCTAGTTTTTGATAAACTTTAAAAAATGTATCTATTTAACAATGTCATTATTAACCCTAGTTAATCAATTAATACATTTATATTTTAAATATTAAAATAATTATTTTCCTATCAAAAATAATTCAGTTAGTTAAAATAAATGACATTCAAATTCCTTTTTAGTAATCACTAGATATTAGGTAGGTTCTTGATCAGAAGCCTTCTTGCCTACCTATAAACAAGACTTTTTAAAAATTTATTTATTTATTTTATGTATGTGAGTACACTGTCTCTTGAGACACACCAGAAGAGGGCATTGGATCCTGTTACCTATGGTTGTGGGCCACCATGTTGTTTCTGGGATTGAACTCAGGAGCTCTGAAAGAGCAGTCAGTGCTCTTAAACATTGAGCCATTTCTCTAGCCGCTACAAGACTGTATTTTAAACCAGTTTCAGAACCTAGCTATATTTAAATAAAATGAGTATTAAAATAAGGGATTTTTATTTATATAAGTACAGGGAAAGGAAAATAACCCTTATGATGTGATGATAATGGAAGCTTTTATTCTCATTCTATATCACAAGTCATCAAAATTGTACATTGTGGCCTATTTTATCTTGTGTATGCAAACATATGCTCCATAAAAATAAATAAATAAAATTGTAATATATCAAAAAGTATATTCTTAAGAGCGTGGTCCCTTTGCATGATCTGTGAGGAATCCATTCCTATGCTTTCACACCTACTAAGAGTATGAAATAATCTCTGAAACAACTGAACATCTGGGTCAGTAGATGGATGAAAGAGGACCATAATTTCCTTTAAAAAACATTATACATTGTAAGTTAGGAATCTAGTCCACCATCCCCATTTCCTTAGAAAGTAGAGGACTTATAAAAAGTATGTTACTATATGAATAAAATGTTGTCTCATTAACTGAACTTACTAAGTTTTATTTGAATACGTTCTCATTTGTATTTTATTTGTATCATGATCCTGTTTGCAGACAAATTACAATGACAAATTTTGTTTCATTAAAATTTCAACCAAACATATGGCCTGTCATCTTAACATCAGTATATTGTCATATCGGGTAGGAACTACTGCATTTTTAAGATCAAAGATATTCACAAAAAATTCAGGATATTATGAATGACCCAGATCTCTCATTATCACACTAGTGTGATATTTACTATATTTGGTAAAGGTAAATTGTAGAGTATTTTGCCCATTTGCATTTCTGATATTTATGAGTCAGCATTCAATAATTGAGTCTGTACATACAGTTCAGTGGCTAACAGGACTTGGGACCAAAGTCTGGTTTTAAGGACTCTCATCACCTGGCTTAGAATTACAGCTCTGGAGAATCTATGCCATCTTCTGCATCTTTGTACACCTTAACACATGTGGCATACGTTCAGACAGACAAAGCCAAAATCACATGGATTAAAAAAAGTTATTGTAGTAATCATTTCACTAATCATCTTTCATCATCAAGAAATAATAATCTAAAGCTCTCAGATGACAAAAGAATCTTACACTAAAATGATTTTGAGGAAGAGAGTACCATGTAAGAGTTAATTATATACCAACTATTATGAATATATTTTCTGATTATTACACATACATGACATGATTTTGTTGCCATTTCCTTTCTTTTTCATCATCTAATTATTTCATTCTTTTATCTTTTTTAGAGTCCAGTCTGTATTCTCCCCTTCCTGATCTTCCCTATAATCGTTCATCATCCCATACCTCCTCCTACCCAAGCCGTGTTCACAGAAGATGTCCCCATTCCCCACCCTAAGCCCAGGCTTCCCTACTACCTGTATCCTCCAGTACTTGATGGTTAGGTGCATCTTCTCTTATGAGTCCAGACCTGGAAGTCCTCTGCTGTCTATGTGTTGAAGGCCTCATAACAGCTGGTGTATACTCCCTGGTTGGTGGCTCAGTGTCTGAGTGATCTCAGGGGTCCAGGTTAGTTGAGGCTACTCATCTTCCTATGGGTCACCCTCCTCCTTAGCTTCTTTCAGTCTTTCCAAAATTCAACCACAGGGGTCCCCAACTTCAGATCATTGTTTTGGTATTAGTATCTGTATCTGTCTCTTTCAGCTCCTTGATGGGACTCTCAGAGGACAGCCATGCTATGCTCCTATCTTTAAGCATACCACAGTATCAGTAATAGTGTCGGGCTTGGAGACACCCCTTGAGCTGTAGCCTAATTTGGGCCTGTCACTGGACCTACTTTCTCTCAGGCTCTTCTCCATTATTGTTCATGCATATCTTTTAGACAGAAACAATGATGGACCAGAGTTTTTAACTGAGGGATGACAACCCCATCCCTCTACCTGATGCCCTATCTTTCTACTGGAGGTGGACCCTACAAACTCCTCTCTCCACTGTAGGGAATTTCATATTAGGCCCTTCCCTTTGAGTCATGAGAGTCTCTCATCTCATAAAACCCAGAATATCAAAAATGATTCTTAACAATAAAAGAACTTCTGGGGGAATCACCATCATTGCTGTCAAGCTATACTATAGAGCAATAGTGATAAAAAAATGCATGGTATTGGCAGAGACAGACATTGATCAATGGAATAGAATTGAAAACAAGAAGTAAAACTATACATGTATGCACACTTGATCTTTTACAAAGAACCCAAATATATACATAGACTAAAGAAAGAATCTTCAATAAATAGTGCTGGCTAACTGGCAGTTTGTATATAGAAAAAAGCTCAAGTCCAAGTGGATCATGGCCTTCAACAGAAAACCAGATACACTAAACTTAATAGAAGTGAAAGTGGGAAAGATCCTCAAACTCATTGGTACAGGGGCAAATTTCCTGAACAGAACTTCAGTGCCTCAGGCTCTAAGATCAAGAATTGATAAGTGGGACCTCATGAAACTAGAATATTTCTATAAGGGAAAGTATAGTCAATAGGACAAACCAACAACCTATGGATTCAGAAAAAAGTCTTCACTAACCCCACATCCAATAGAGGGCTAATATCCAAAATGTATAAAGAACTCAAGAGGAGGCTAAGCACCAAGAAACCAAACAACACAACAAAAAAATGGGGGTATAGAACTAAACGGAGAATTTACAGCAGAGGAGTTTCAAATGGATGAGAAGAACTTAAAAATATGTTCAAAATCCTTAGTGACCAGGACAATGCAAATCAAAATGACCCTGAGATTCCACCTAACACCAATCAGAATGACTAAGATAAAAAACTCAGGTGCCAGCACATGTTGGCAAGGATGTGGAGAAAGAAAAACACTCCTCTATTGCTGGCGGGATTGCAAACTGGTACAACCACTCCGGAAATCAAATTTGGAAATAGATGTACCTGAAGATCCAGCAATACCACTCTTGGGCATATACCCAAAAAATGTTCTACCATACCACATGGGCACATGTTCTACTATGTTCATAGTGGCCTTGTTTCTGGTAGCCAGAAGGTAGAAACAACCTACATGTTTCACAACAGAAGAATGGATACAGAAATTGTAGCTTATTTAAACAATGGAATACTACTCAGCTACTACTCATTCCATTGAGTAAGAAGAGTTAGAAGAGTGATTCTAAAACATAAGACAGCGTGTTATAAAATATTGCCCGTGTATAATCCAGTTCTCTAGATATGGCTTTGGGAAAAGATCTCAGAGAACTCAATTGTGTCTCACTAGAAACAACTGATGCAATTCCAGGTGAAAATACATCTGTATTTCCTTCATTAAGTTCAGGATGCGTGTGTGTGTGTGTGTGTGTGTGTGTGTGTGTGTGTGTGTGAATAAAAATATTACTGAAAACAGATGAAAAACTCTCCAATTCCTTTCAAAAAATCATGACAGAATAAAACTGAATGATGGACAATCAAAGTGACTATTAGTTTTAGTAAATTATGTCCTGGGATTTACACAGGAATTAACCCAATAAAAGGTAACTTATATAAATGCTAAAATCTATTAAGCAAAAATTACTTAACTATATTCTCAAATCGTTCTTCTCTTTATTTATATTAATATAAACGAGTCTATTTTTCTCTATTTTAAGAAAAGAATCACTAAAATAAAAAGTTGCAGCAATCTTATTTTAGAATAAAAATGTCATTATTTTTATCAACCATCTCCTTCCAGGAAAGTTCAAATTTGACACTAATAGAGAAATTGTTATTTTACTTTAATGGTTAAATGGACTTTATTTTTTTTTTTGGCTTCCTTTTAAAAATTGATGATTCCAAGAAGCATTCTAGTAGTCTATGGTAAATAATTTCTTTAGCAAGCTAGTTTAAAGGAGTCCTACACATTACATTCTGATGTCACCTTTCACAGTCTAACACCTATTACCAATATGTGTGTTTTCCTGTCAAAAGATGATTCAACATAATGTTTTAATATGTTATCTTGGTCTGGTAGCTAATAAGTGTGAAAAAGTTTCAGGATAGCTCTGTTTTACTAATGATGGGAAATATATATATATATATATATATATATATGACTTTTTAACTTTCTTATGCTAGAAAGAGTTATTTGTTGTCAGTCATGTTCATGAATAATTGTGATTTATTTTATGCCTGGTAGAAAGGATACTTTCTTGTTTTCATATCCAGTGGCATTGTGGTATAGCATACTGCAGGGTGCATTTTCTAGACTTTATTTTATTATGTTTGGTAGCACAGGAATAAGGGATTATGATATGCTGCAAATTACATGCGGCCCATTTGAATGCAGAGAATAGTCACTTTAAAATATAATGATATATGTTCATTCCACGTGCTTTGTTTTCAAATCAAAAACATACATGTGATGCTTTAAGTGGTGTGCTTTCTTCTGCCGAACAGGTGCCTCCTTATTCATGTAGTATTGGCTAGACTACCTTCCTGTCAAAGAAGAGCTCCAAATACATCTCTGTCACCTCATTCATTCTCCTGAATCAGCAATTTCTGGACACAGAGTTTTCTTTAAAGTTTCTTCAAAATATTATACACTGGAGGGGATGCTTTCACAAAGACTGATTCAGCAAGTAGAGCGAGAAGTGAACTGGGAGATTTATAGGGTTCTTTGAATGCTGGAAGGAACTCTGCTGATGGATAAAAGGATGATTATGCAAGTTAGCCTGAGCTTTCAGAGAATGAACCTCAGTCTCTTTTGGTTTGAAATTAACTCTCTGCAGCAAAGTGAAATAGTTTTCTGAACATGGCAAATGTCCTGTATCATGTTTGTCTCTGAATGACAATTCTCATTTTTTAGAATGCTTTTGTGTTTAAAATTTCATTTGTCTTTCTCCATAGGTAACCATGACTGAGAAGCTGAATTTGACAAAGAAAGATAACAAAATTGAGAGATATTAAAGGTCTTGCTGAAGATGATAGAATTAATTACTGTGACTAAACTGGTAGGGTAGCTGTAATTCTCTTCTCTGAACTTTTCAATTAACACATTGTCCACAGGTTTGGGCATGCATATCCTACAGAGAAGGAAACTTTATTAGGAGACTTAGATTTTGTGAGGAGCTGCAGTTTCCTTTATGAATAAATCAATCCCTGTCTTCCAGTCAAAGTGAGAAAGGAGAATTTAAACTCAGTAGTTTATTTCTCACTCATACCATTGACAAGTTTATGAGAAAAATATGGTCTCTGATTATTACATTTGAATTTAGGTACAATTTGGGATTTTATTCTATCTTATTGGTAAAATTACTGCCAAAAATCTTTCATTTTTTATCTCTAATACTGCTTCTTTAAGTAGCAGTGTTAAATACTGAAACAATTTTACTTAAAAGTAGACTTTCCATGGTTAATTTTAGATGTCAACTTGTCAAAATTAAGGAACAGCTAAATCAATTATAAAGGCATCTCTGGGCCTGTCTGTAAGTGGCCTGTGTTTTCTCAGTGTGTGCTGGTATTATACAGTTACCCAGAGGCTGGGAAAGATCAAAAATTTAGAGAAAAAAATGAATCATAACACTTTTCCTGGAACTATGACAATATCATCTTATCTATGGAAATCAAAACTCAAATTTTACTAGCCTTTGGAGTCAAAGTGTTTTACCAGAAGCTGTCAGTTTTTCAAACCTGCAGTCTCAGAATGAGAACTGTACTATCTGATTTCTTGGCTTTTAACCTAGACACAACTACATACCCAGAATTTCAAGGCTTTTGTTTTCTAGCTTTCCTCTTCCAGAATCATATACATTTATGCCCTTAATAAGTAACCTTTATCTACATGCATGTTTATAGGTATACAATTATCTACTATTTATAGCTGTCATCTGCATATTTATCACATAAATATTTTTTCTCTCCCTCTGGTTAATGCTGTTCAACAAAAATTATGTACTTCTGGAGTTACCAAATTATTAAATTCACAATATTAAGTACTCATTTGACATTTCTCAGACTATACAGTCTTTAATTATGAGTCATGGTATCTGTACGTTTTCTTAAATTATACCTTTAAAATGAGAAATTGATAAACGCTATCCTGTTACCAGAAAGTAAACTTTCTTCTTATTACAAAAGAAAAGATCTCTCTCTATGTATATGTGTGTTCATGTATATATTTGCATATGTGATCACATATTTGTATATATGAAGATAAATGCAAAGTTTTGATAAAGCATAATTTATTCTTTCATTTGCCCCAAAATATGATTATGTAAAAGTGAAATTATACCTAAAAAACACTGCTTTTACAATTTTGTGTGCTATAAAAGAAAATTAAATGGGGCAAGTTTAAAGCTGGTTTTCTTAAAGTAGTCATTGTACTACAAACCACAAAGTAGGCAGCTGTTAAACTGTGTTTAGGATAGTGTTTTGCAAGCAGAATGAATAGAGTGTACAGAGTACTACAAGAGTACACATTTTCAGACTGGATTAATACTTGTTAGCTTTAGCAAAGAAACTGATGTAATAGCAAATTCAACAGTGAACATTAGAATTATTTAAATAAAGATGAATAGAGTTTACTTATATCCCCTGCATTCTTATGGACACTATTAACTCTATAATATACTCTTTTTATTAAGGCTTGTACTTTCAAATATTCATTCTAATCAACTATCTCTATTATCCTGTAGTAATGAAATCAGTGAGAATAGAAAATGTGCTTACTCATTTGTTTATTTTTACCCATGCTATTCCTACTCTAAGCTGTTTGTTAATTGTGTACTGTAATTTGTCTACTGACAAGTTAAAAGTATTTGTTCTTCAACCAAGGCCAAGGTCAATCATGATGTCAGATTTTCGTTTTTTGCAAGTGATAAAATGTCTTACTCAATTCCAAAAGTCTGTACAGTCCATGTGTGAGTCATTATATAATAAACCTAGGTCTACAGTAAACACAGCCTTATAACTCATCAAAGCAATTTAAAAGATCAGTTTGATGTTTGACAGAGAGTCAATATATATCGCTATTTAGTGGTGACATGCTGAGGTAGCACTTTGCTCAGCTTTAAGTTGTGCCATAGTATCAGAAAATCAGTAAAGTCAAACAAAAAGCAAGATAATAAAGCCATTGGAAGATTTGAAAATAAGTGGATAAAGTGGGAGTATAAATTAGAAGTAGTGGAAGGAACAATGTGGAATGTCTGGCTTGCTTCCATTAACCAAGCTCGTATTTCTAAATCAACTTTTCTATGTCTCCTGATTCTTGTACTAGAGCCTACACAGGTTAATCACATTTCACTTACAATACATTATTTATTATTTATCATGCTCATCTCTTCCTTCACAATAGGATCACTAAAATCCTAGAAGAGAAAACCATATTGTTTAAGATATTTTCCTATATTCTAACTATATATACCAATGTACTAAATATTATACATTCTAATTTTGAATACTTAGTAATTTACTGCAGAACACACAAAATATTTAATTCCATATTTGTACCCTTGTGGGTGTAAAAGTCAGAAAAACATAGATATAAATCCTAGCCCCACTGTTAATCTAATTGCACATGAAAAAATCAGTAGCACATTTACTACATGATATAAATTTTAAGAGCTAATCAGTGCACCCAATTTCTAATTTCATTCACATGTGCTGTTGACTTTTTAAAATTTTATTAATTCTTACAGACTTTAATGCAATATATTTTATTATACTTATTACTTTCCAGATCCATACACCTTATCGACACAATTCTATGTACACAAGTCTAATTTATGCTGCCAATATATATTTGAGTGTGTACTCTAAGAGAGTGTGGTCAACCTACCAAGGACATACACTTAAAAAACTGACTCTTCCATTCCCAGCAGCCATAAATTAATAATAGCTCCTTAGCTGGGGATGAAATGACATGCCTACCATGCTGTTCTATGCTGTGATTTTTGTCTAGCTTGAACTTTCACAGTTGTTGTTCTTGCAGTCACAACTACTATGAGCCCATATATAGAAATGGTGTATTATACCCAGAAAATATATTCAGTATTCATTCATCATATCTGTGTATAAACATTTTAGTAAAGGAAATGATTCCTCAATTTCTTGTTCAGTAGTTAAGCCACAACTACTGACAAAAGAATCATGTCTAACTGAACCACCAGACAAAGAACATACACAGGCTGGACCTAGCCTTACCAATGCATATGTAGCACATGTGTTTTTTGGCCTTCATGTGGGTCCTAAACAACTAGAATGGAAGTTAGTCCAAGTGCTTTTGCTGGTATGTGTCATATGTTCTTCTAGCTCAGCTGCCTTTTCTGGACTCAGTTAGAGAGGAAGTGCCTAGCTTTCCAAATTTGATATGCGAGGTTGGGAGGATGGAAGGGACACCTGCACAGAGAAGAAGGGCGGGAAGGACAAGAAGGATGGAAGAAGGCATGATCAGGAGGGGTCATTATGCATGATGTGAAATGAATCATATGATTATATATATATATATATATATATATATATATATATATATGAAAATACAAAAGAGTTATATTTGACCTGCAGTGTGGCAACAGGCCTCTGTACCCAAATACCGGGGACGAGAGCAGGACTTTCAGAAGTGCAGAAAATCTTAAGAGCTCAGGGAAGACCACCACTTCTGCTCACATTCCTGGCACAAGAGAAACCTGCCTAGAGCACTCTGGACACAGGAACCCAGGGGAGGCAGTTAGAACAGGATCCTTCTCCTCTACGTGTGCCCCGAAGCTGAAAGCTAGTCTCTAGGAGCCCCCAGCACACCTGGAGAATAGAGGAGACGCTCACTTCTGCTCCCTAGGGTCCCTCCTGGAGCCTCAGAACACAAGAACCTCAGGGAGCAGTCTGCTGGGACAGGACTTCATTTTGATTTCTGCCTGTGCCCAAACCTCACCAGGTCCTACAGCTTTCTGTACCCAAATACCCTGGGGGAGAGAGCTGGACTCTCATAAGTGCAGACTCTAAGCACTTATGAGTGAAGACTATGAGCTCTGCTCACATCATTCCTGGCCCAAGACAAACCTGTCTAGAGCTCTAGGACAGAGGAACCTAGGAGTAGTCAGAGGCAGGACCAGTCCAGTTTCTGCCTGTGCCCAGAGATGAAAGCCAGTTTCCAGGAGCACTGACACACATGAGAGCAGAGATAAGACCACCATATCTGCTCCAAGGGACCTGCCTGGAGCCCTCAGGACACAGAAACTCAGGAGCAGACAGGGATAAAGCCCTTCCAGTTTCTGCCTACTCCCTAAGCTGAACCTGTGACAAAGCTCTCTGTACCCAGATTCTGCTGGGAGAGAGCTAAACTCCAGGAGTGATGATACACAGGCTTACAGGAAGATCAAGCCACTATCAGAGACAGGAAGACCAGCTAACACCAGAGACAACCAGATGGCAAGAGAGAAGCTCAGGAACCTAAGCAACAAAAACCAAGACTACTTGGCATCATCGGAGCCCCGTTCTTCTAGCAAAGCAAATACTGGATATCCCAACACACCAGACAAGCAAGATTTGAATTTAAAAGCACATCTCATGATGATGATAGAGGACTTTAAGAAGGACACAAATAACTCCCTTAAAGAAATACAGGAAAACACAGGTAAATGAGCAGAAGCACTTAAAGAAGAAACACAAAAATCCATTAAAGAATTACAGGAAAATACAGCTAAACAAGTGAAGGAATCGGACAAAATCATCCAGGATCTAATAATGAAAATAGAAACAATAAATCACAAAGAAAAACAACCCTAGAGATAGAAAACATAAGAAAGAGATCAGGAGTCAGAGACACAAGCATCACCAACAGAATACAAGAGATAGAAGAAAGAATCTTAGAGCCAGAAAATACCATAGAAAACATTGACACAACCATGAAAGATAATGTAATCTCAAACAGCTCCTAAACCAAAACGCCGAAGATCAAACCTAAGAATAATAGGTATAGAAGAGAACAGAGATTCCAAAATTAAAGGGACAGTAAATATCTTCAACAAAGTTATAGAAGAAAACTTCCTTAACCTAAAGAAAGAGATGCCCATAAACATACAAGAAGCCCACAGAACTCCAAATAGATTGGACCAGAAAATAGAAATTCCTCCCATCACATAATAGTCAAAATACCAAGTGCACAAAAGAAAGAAAGAATGTTAAAAGCAGTAAGGTCAAGTAATATATAAAGGCAGACCTATCAGAATTACATCAGAGTTCTCACCAGATAATATGAAAGATCAGAAGATTCCTAGGCAGATATACTGACCCTAAGAGAACACAAATGGTGGCCAAGGCTAACATAGCAAACAAAACTTTCAATTAACATAAATGGAAAAGCAAAGAAATTCCATGACAAAACCAAATGTGAACATCTTTCCACAAATTTAGTCCTACAAACGATAATAGATGGAAAAAATCTAACACAAGATTGGAAAAAAACACCTTAGAAATAGCAAGAAAGACATTTTCTTGCAACAAACCCAAAAGAAAGTCACGCAAACATAATTCCACCTCTAATAACAAAATAATAGGAAGCAACAATCACTATTTCTTAATATCTCTTTAGGTCAATGAACTCAATTCCCCAACAAAAACATAGATTAAGACTAGATACCTAAGGAGGACCCAGAATTTTGCTGCATACAGGAAACACACTTTAGTGACAAAGATGGAACTACCTCAGAGTAAAAGGCTGGAAAACAATTTTCCAAGGAAATGGTCCCAAGAAACAAACAGCACTAGCCATTCAAATATTGAATAAAATCAGCTTTCAACCAAAAGTTATCAGAAGAGAAAAGGAAGGTCACTTCATATTCATCAAAGAAAAATCCACCAAGATTAACTCTCAATCCTGAATATCTAAGTTCCAAATGCAAGGGAACATAATTCATAAAAGGAACCTTACTAAAGTTGAAAACACACATTGTGCATTACACAATAATGGTAGGAGAGTACAATACCCCACTCTCAGCGATGGACAGATCATGGAAAAAAGAAACTATGATGAGACACACAGAAACTAATAAAAGTTATGAACAAAATGAATTTAACAGATATCAATAAAAACATTTCATCCTAAAACAAAAGAATATACCTTCTTTTCAGCACCTCATGGTACATTTTCAAAAATTGATTAGCCTTCCCCAAATGTTCATACCATTATTTCATCATTTTTCATGTCTTGAATAACTTGATATGTCAATGAGTAAAACTAACCATTAGTTGTGTCCTTTTGTAGCACGCATAGCACCTTGGTGCACTATGAAAGTCAGCCGATATGGGTGAAGATTCTAGGTGAGTTCCAGCTTTATTTTTCTATGTTCTATAATGCAAATAATTAGTGTCTTTAGACATAGCCTTACTATCATGCTCTGAGATATGCAGGCAACAAAGGACATTGTCAATAGGTTGAAATGTTTGAGATTCTATGCAATGTAACTTATCTATAACTTCAAAAGTGGAAACTCATTCCTGGCATTGGAACTTTTACTGGTTAACAGTCTATAAATAGGAGCATTTAAAATTTTATGCTTATATTCGTGTATATATATAATATATTAAATTATACATATATATATATACATACATGCATATATGAAGAAGCTCAAATACAAGTTGGAGATTTCTGAATCACTTTTTCCAAAACAAATTTCGTATTCATAGTATTTCACTGTGTTCATTACTATACTGTACCCTTTCTATACCTCAAGCCATTTAGTCCTTCATGTTCTGTTATTCCCCATCATCATTTTATGTTAGTTTGTTGTACTCCCTCACCATTGAAACATCCATCCTCCATGTTCCCTTCCTAATTTTCTAACTTCTGTGGGTATTCCTAATGAAAAATAAATATCTAAAGACTCTATAGCAACAACAACAAATAAGAGAAGAAAATATGTAACATTCATCTCTTGGAGGTCTGAGTTACCTCAGTCAGCAAGTTTGTTTCCAGCTTCATCCATTTCCATTTAAATTTAATAATTTAATTTCAGCAGCTTTTAGTCCATTTTATACATGTACAACATTTGATTATCCATTCATCAGTTGATGTCTATTTAGGCTGATTCTGATTGTTGTGTTCTGTGAATAGAACACAAATGAACATGGATAGGCAGGCTTCTGTAATAGGATACAGAGTGCTTCGGGCATATATCCAAGAGTAGTATAGTAGTTCACCTCGGAGATCTATGTCTAGCTTTATGTGGAAACTACACACTGATATCCATTGTGGTTTTACCAGCAAGCAATCTTACTTGTAGTGAATAGGTTTTTCCCTTTCTCAGATCCATTCTGGCATTTGTCCTCATTTTTTGAAAATCACAACTATTGTAACCAGAGAAATAGAAAATCACGAACTGTTTTTAGTTTGAATTTCTATGATAACCAATGATGCTGAGTTTTTTTTTAAGTTTATTCATTTGTATTTCATCTTTTGAGAATGCTCTGTTTATTCCCATATCCCATTTTTCATTGCATTGTTTATTATTCTTATTTAGACTTTTTAAGCTCTTTGTACATTCTAAAATGTCTACATTCATATGGCTTGCCAAAACTATAATAATGATATAGAAAATATGGAATGAATAATGTAAATATATTTACAACATACAAAGAGACAAAAGTAGGAAATTAAAATATCTAAACTAAGAAAGTCACATCCATATGCACCCAGCATAGAAGTACACCATATGTTCAAAAAAGAAATACTACCAATGCTCCTGAAATTATTCAGTAAAATGCCCCTTCTGCCAATAAAATGATCTATATATTCAATATAATGTCCATTAAAATTCAAAAGTAATTCTTCTTAGATATGGAGAAAGTAACTTCAAATTTCTTATAGAAACTGAAAAACCCCCAGGATAGCCAAAATGATCTTGAATATCAAAATGTTGGATTTATCAAGTTGTAGTATAGAGAGAGCTATAGTAAGAAAATAAGTGTTGTACTGGTATAAAGATAGACTGATAATGAAATAGAATGAGGACCCATATCTAAGTCTATATTCGCATAGCATCTGATTTTTCACAGAAGCCAAAGTTCAGATTGAAATACAGACATGTTCAACAAATGGATTTAGTAAAAATGAGTAGCTTCAGGTAGAAGAACAAAAGTAGATCCCTGCGCTTCTAGTTTTGTGTCACCTTCCCACAAACTAGTGCTTTCAAAAACATTGAAACCTTGATTGAGAAAATGCAGGTATGATTGTTGAGCATTTGCAAACCATATACAACTTGAGTGACTGGAGACTAGATGGCCCAGAGACCTAAAGTAAACTAAATAATACATTCCTAAAATAAGAGAAATTAAGTGATAAAAAGATTCCTAATGATAATCTGCTATGTTCTTTCTGAGCCATCAGCAGAGAAGTCTTCTTGCAGAAAAAAAAAAACAAATTCAGAGACCTACAGACTTAGGACAGAGAAACATGAGAGAGAGAGAGAGAGAGAGAGAGAGAGAGAGAGAGAGAGACAGACAGAGACAGAGAGAGAGAGAGAGACAGAGAGACAGAGAGACAGAGAGACAGAGAGACAGAGAGAGAGAGAGAGAAACTTGAAACAGTTATAAATAGGATTCCTTTACATACCTTCTCCATCTCCTCATAGTTCAGGAAACTCCCCAGAAGAGGATCAGACAGAGTAAGAACCTTAGGAGATAGAAGACAACCACTAAAAAGAAAAGGCCCTCTAAATTAGTATGAACTCACAAAACAGAAGTAACAAGCACAGGATATGCACAGGTTCACATCAGACCTCCTGAGTACATATTTTGCTTTCCAGTGCAGTGTTTTTAATGGGATTCTGGAATGTGCTAGTGAGTCAGTCTCTGATTTTTCTGCCTTCTTTTGACCTCCTTTCCTTCTGTTAATGTACTTTGTCCAAATTCAATGTGATAGTTTTTGCTTTATGTTACTATAACAAAAAGAGTGAGTGAATGAGTTGATCAATGAATGAATGAATGAATGAATGAATGAAAACTTAATCACTAGGGTAAAGGTTAACAACTGAACAGTCACACCTTCTGGAAGAGAGAATAACTATTTTTCTAATAGAGTGATATTAGTTATCTCTACCACTCACAGACAGGCCCTGAGTTCAGGAGGAGTGGAACAACATATGGAGTTTACAAGTTTTTTTTATTTCTTTTTGTGGTTTTTGTTTGTGTATTTGCGTTTGTGTGTGTGTTGTGATTTGTCCTGAAGTTATCTGTATTTTGATGCTAATTCTACTGCCCCAAGGACTGCTGCCTAGTCACATACACAGGACTCAGGTGACTTCACCAGAACCTTCTCCCCATTTAACTTGTAAAATACAGAGAGCAGGTACCTGATAGAAGGAGTCCTGTCATTGGACAAGAAGGAAGGATGGGCAGTAGAAAAGTTTGAAGGAAGAGGAGGAGACTGTAACGGAAAGGGAAGAGACAGAAGGGACAGAGAAGGTGGCTACAGGAGAAAGAAAATGGAAGCGGATGTTAAGATTCCACTCTGTGTATTTAGAGATTGTTATTAATATTCTTTTTTCCCATCTTTATTAAATTGGGTATTTCTTATTTACCTTTCAAATATTATTCCCTTTTCTGGTTTCCAGGCCAAAATCCTCCTAACCCCTTCACCTCTCCTTCTATATGGGTGTAAACCTTCCCCATCTTCCCCCAATTACCACCCTCCCCCCCCCAAGAATCCCAATCACTGGGGGTTCAGTCTTGGCAGGACCAAGGGCTTCCCCTTCCACTGGTGCCCTTACTAGGATATTTATTGCTACCTATGAGGTTGGACCCCAGGTCAGTCCATGTATAGTCTTTGGGTAGTGGCTTAGTCCCTAGAAGCTCTAGTTGGTTGGCATTGTTGTTCATATGGGGTCTCAAGCCCCTTCAAGCTCTTCCAGTCCTTTCTCTGATTCCTTCAATGGGGGTCCCGTTCTCAGTTCAGTGGTTTGCTGCTGGCATTCACCCATTTATTTGCCATATTCCGGCTGTGTCTCTCAGGAGAGATATACATCTGGTTCCTGTGAGCCTGCACTTCTTTGCTTCATCCATCTTATCTAGTTTGGTGGCTGTATATGTATGGGCCACATGTGGGGCAGGCCCTGAATGGGTATTCCTTCAGCCTCTGTTCTAAACTTTGCCTCCCTATCCCCTACTAAGGGTATTCTTGATCCCCTTTTAAAGAAGAAGTGAAGCATTCGCATTTTGGTCATCCTTCTTGAGTTTCATGTGTTCTGTGTATCTAGGGTAATTCGAGTATTTGGGCTAATGTCCACTTGTCAATGAGTGCATACCATGTGTGTTTTTCTGTGATTGGGTTACCTCACTCAGGATGATATTTTCCAGTTCCATCCATTTGCCTATGAATTTCATGAAGTCATTGTTTCTGATAGCTGATTAGTACTCCATTGTATAGATGTACCACATTTTCTCTATCCATTCCTCTGTTGAAGGGCATCTGGGTTCTTTCCAGCTTCTGGCTATTATAAATAAGGCTGCGATGAACATAGTGGAGCACATGTCTTTTTTATATGTTGGGGCATCTTTTGGGTATATGCCCAAGAGATGTATAGCTGGGTCCTCAGGTAGATCAATATCCAATTTTGTGAGGAACCTCCAGACTGATTTCCAGAATGGTTGTACCAGTCTGCAATCCCACCAACAGTGAAGGCATGTTCCTCTTTCTCCACATCCTTGCCAGCATCTGCTGTCACGTCAGTTTTTTGTCTTAGCCATTCTAACTCCTGTGAGGTGGAATCACAGGGTAATTATGATTTGCATTTCCCTTATGGCTAAAGATTTGAACATTTATTTAGGTGCTTCTCAGCCATTCAACATTCCACAACTGTGAATTCTTTGGTTAGCTTTGAACCCCATTTTTGATAGGGATTTTTGTCTCCCTACAGTCTAACTTTGTGAGTTTTTGTATATTTTAGATATAAGCCCTCTATCAGTTGTAGGATTGGTAAGGAACTTTTCCAATCTGTTGGTGGCTGTTTTGTCCTAACAACAGTGTCCTTTGCCTTACAAAAGCTTTGTAGTTTTATAAGAGCCCATTTATCATTTCTGGATCTTAGAGCATAAGTCACTGGTGTGTTGTTCAGGAAATTTCACCAGTGCCCATGTGTTCGAGATTCTTCCCCACTTTTTCTTCTATCAGTTTGAGTGTATCTGGTTTGATGTGGAGGTCCTTGATGCACTTGGACTTTAGCTTTGTATAGGGTGATAAGAATGGATCAATGTGCATTCCTCTACATGCTGACCTCGAGTTGATCCAGCACCATTTGCTGAAAATGCTATTTTTTTTCCATTGGATGGTTTTGGCTCCTTCCTCAAAAATCAAGTGACCATAGGTGTATGGGTTCATTTCTGGGTCTTATATTCTATTCCACTGGTCTATCTGGATCTCTCTGTACCAATACCATACAGTTTTTATCACTATTGCTCTGTAATACTGCTTGAGTTCAGGGATAGTGATTCCCCTAGAAGTCCTTTAATTGTTGAGGAGAGTTTTAGCTATCCTGGGTTTTTTGTTATTCCAGATGAATTTGCAAATTGTTCTGTCTAACTCTATAAAGAAATGGATTGGAATTTTGATGGGGATTGCATTGACTCTGTAGATCGCTTTTGGTAAAATGACCATTTTTACTATATTAATCCTGCCAATCCATGAGCATGGGAGATCTTTCCATCTTCTGAGGTCTTCTTCAATTTCTTTCTTCAGTGTCTTGAAGTTCTTATTGTACAAGTCTTTTACTTGCTTGGTTAAAGTCACACCGAGGTACTTTATATTATTTGGGTCTATTATGAAGGGTGTCGTTTCCCTAATTTCTTTCTCGGCTTGTTTCTCTTTTGTATAGAGGAAGGCAAATGATTTATTTGAGTTAATTTTATACCCAGCCACTTTGCTGAAGTTGTTTATCAGCTTTAGTAGTTCTCTGGTGGAACTTTTGGGATCACTTAAATATACTATCATATCATCTGCAAATAGTGATATTTTGACTTCTTCTTTTCCGATCTGTATCCCCTTGACCTCCTTTTGTTGTCTGATTGCTCTGGCTAGAACTT